>NW_027267769.1:0-14201 GCF_963676685.1 Mytilus edulis
ACGAATCTATAACACTGCGAAAAAATCTATTTTCATTGTGAAACTAGAAAATATGCAATTTGAAGCGGCATTGATAGTTACTGGCGGTACTAAGTTATCGTCCATAAACAAATTATACAACGAAACAGGATGGGAGTTACTATCAGAAAGACGTAAAAAACATGAAATGTTTCACAATTAATAAGACCCCTGATTATTTAAGCGATATCTCACAAACATGTTTAACCCCGCAGCATTTTTGCGCCTGTCCCAAGTCAGGAGCCTCTGGCCTTTGTTAGTCTTGTATTATTTTAATTTTAGTTTCTTGTGTACAATTTGGAAATTAGTATGGCGTTCATTATCACTGAACTAGTATATATTTGTTTAGGGGCCAGCCGAAGGACGACTCCGGGTACGGGAATTTCTCGCTACATTGAAAGACCTATTGGTGACCTTCTGCTGTTGCTTTTTTCTATGTTTGGGTTGTTGTCTCTTTGACACATTCCCCATTTCCATTCTCAATTTTAATAAGAGGAAAATTTACTTGTGTACAAGTTCAACAATTTTTAATAGATTCAAAGCAATTTGGAATATATATATAGTATAAATTTTCATGGTTAGGATCGTAATTGGGTGAGACAGTCTTGACAGAGTCCTGGACACACACCACCCCGGTACATATCATATAGGAAAGATCAGAAGAAAAAAAAATTATATGCAGTTATTTGCCTTTTTTTTACAGGGAGACCGATTAATATATTAATACATTTTTGTCGCTTTTTTTAGTAGAAACCACAAAGCATTAAAAACATACATAAAAAAACTTCATTTGACTTCCGAAACCATATTAGGTTTAAAGAAAATAATACGACTTTGTTCTGTGTTTCAAGAATAAAAATAAAAGTCTCAAATACATATTGAATTTTGGTGTTGAAAACTATTTTTTCTGTAATAATGTGCAAATTTTTACATAATCTATACTCCAATTATAAACTTTGTACGCCTTTATTTATTGAATTAACTGAATGAAATTAGTTCACATGGTTGACATAAAAAAAATACAGTTGTTACTTTATTTTTAAATTGTAACGTTTATCTGAATGACGTCATCAAAACTGGTGCTGTGTGTGACGTTTGTGCGTATAAAAGTGGCAGGTACTTGAAATTACTGGAAACGTTTTGCAGTAAAACCATTTATTTTTTACCGATTTTTACAATGTGAAGTGTTACAGATCGAAAATCATTCGATAATTGGTAACACAGTTTGCTGTTTGTAAATATATTAAATAAAACTGTTTGTTCAAATTAAGAAGGTTAGCTCGGCAACTATAGTCGGTAGAATCCGGGAATATCTCTTTTTGAATGCACTCTTTTACCCATCATATTTCTTGAGAAATTTACCCATTTTGGGTTGGCTTAAACATAGGTTTACTTCACTAGTATTAAAACAATCAATTCAAGTTATAACTTATAAGGAATAATTTTGAAAATGCCGGTCTAATAAGATAATTTCTGCGAAAACCAAATCAAACCCAGATTTTTTTTATTGATCATTCTAATACTTAAATACGGCATACAATCTGCATACTCCACCTTATGTGTACTGTACATCCGTCTCACTTTGTTGTCAATTCAATATGTTAGAATACATATTCAACTTTTAGTTAAGGTCGTGTTTTTATTTACCCATCACTTACTGAGTATTTTTGGATTTAGTGTTGTCCTTTGTTACTGTGCTGGTTTTTATTTCTTTTTGTGCTTGGTCCAATTTTGACAAGTCAAGCTCTTTTTAAAAGCTTTTCGCTATTTATCCTAATGTTAAATTGGTACCCGACAGTTCTAGATTGGAGGAGGGAATTCACGACTACAAAAATTTACTGAGTTATTCCAAAGGTATGAAGAAGCCTTTGGCAAAGTTGTCGTATTACATACACTTTCTTTTCATGTTTTTTTTCGATCCTGCAATACTTAAACATGCATGTCGTGATTATCTCGTTTTAAATGTTTCACATTGAATTATATTTGCAATCGTGCATACAAAAGGAGAGGTAAAAGATACCAAAAATAGTCAAACTCACAAGTCGAACACAAACTAGCAATGCCATGGCAAAACACTAAAACTGACCAAAAGACAAGTTTAAAAAGGTACTCAGACAGCAAAGAATACTAAAGACTGAGCAACATCAACCCAGCCAAGAACTGGGGGAGATCATATATACATAACTATTGTCGAAGGCAGTACGCCGACGATCCGTAGTTTATAGCCTTGTTCTGATGACTGTGGTGGCTATATGTGTCTCATTTGCAAACCATACATACAGATATCATAACTTTCAGATATCATAACGGACTCTTTCAAAAATAATACTGGTGCCAAAAGAAAATTCTGAATTATTTATTTTAACAAACATAATTGTTCAACAACAGCTAAAGAATAAACAATATATAAACACGGACGGCAGTGCATGATTCTATAAAAATTACATACAAGCTTATACTATAGTACTGACAATTCAAACCCAACACACGCAATTGATATACGAACTTGTGTATATACAGAAGTTAGCATGTACATCAGTCCATCTGATTCATTAATATTATTACACTATTGTCATCATTTTGAATCCGTTTTTTTTTCGTTACTAGGAAAGATTAAACAAGACTCCAATCTAGCTACTTCGTATGACTATAACATAAAAAGATCAAGATATAATCAAATAGAGCTATGGAAAAGAGTTAAAAATATAAAAACATATTATGAGGCATCTCTTGTGATTCTAAGACCAGTGTTTTTTTAATTTTCCGTTTGGTTTAATACTGGAAAATAAAGGGTCGTCTAAAATTGCGTATTATCTTCTATCTAACTGGATGGGATATGAATGACAACATTATAACCCGGGGCAATTTATCTGTGTCAGTCATCGGCGATGTTTTCCACTCATGCCTGAGAGTTGTTTTATTGTCCCAGTCGTTGTTTTCGATAGTATTTGAGTGGGTTTTTTAAATGTCCAAGCGATTGCGTTCTTTGATATCAGAATGCTATATTTTGATTTAGGAAATGAATGATATAGCAAATACTGGTAGTCTCGAATAATTTTATTCACAGCCAATTTATACTTTTGCTTTTAGTGTTTGAAATATCGTATAATGCATATGTCCGACTATCTTCTTTTCAGACTGTAATTTGACCTCTATATGTGTAAAGTCTCATTTTCACCGAGTCTGGATCTTTTTTTAAAATTGAGCTTGTGATTATATTTGTGCATGTTTCAAATCAAATTCAAAACTTATAGAATCAATCACAGTCAAAAGGAAAGTACGTCGTCCGTAACTATGATTGGAGTAAACTATTGGTACCAACATTTACCTCTTTTATTTCAAACTTCAACCTTACCGTGTACATGTACTAGTTTAAACAAAAATAGACATACATCATAATGTAGGAATCTATGAAAGAAAATAGTTCAAGCATTTGGGGCTATGTCGATGTTAACGAAATACCTATGAAAAAGGGATCTACATCAGATTATCGGTGTCAAAGATCGCAACAAGAAACATAAAATATTTTTATCGACAGACCCCGTGTAATGACTGAGGTTAAGTCGGACATGTATTTAGCACATGCAGCATAGGACCTATAATTGTGTTTTTTACTGATATTAAGTTCATAACACTTTATAGAAATAGTATCTGTAAAAATCAGCTTACACCATTAAAAGGTCTAGTGAACCACAGATATTAATACATTAAATTGAGACATCAAGTGTTGAATAAAAAAAAAAATATTTAGTGAAATTATGAAAATTTGCATGCCGTTGACATGTAAAATATTGATTGACTTGAATACCAAAAAAAATCAGTTTAGGATATATTTATAAAAAAAAAGAAGCAAAATAAATGCTAAATGTTCACTACTACATGTACTGGTCTAGTCAGAAAATACGTGACATTCCTCAAAACCAAATAGGCAAATCAAAATGAAAGATAAGTCACACAATTGTTAAGTTAAAGCAAACTTATTTCAGATTATACGTTATCGGGAAAAAAAAGATCAGTATTGTTGTATATTTATGAAATATTTTCCGCTTAACTATTTTTTACTCAATTAGTTGAGACTTATGATGGTTGAATTATTACAATGCTATTTACTTGTATCCCTAATATTGTGGTGATATGAAAAGATCTGCAAAGTGTTAAGTCGAACTCTTCATCGATGGTGCTTTAGAAAAAAAACCAGACCCGCGCTAAGTATGAAGAAACTGAGAACACTGCTCGTTTTTTTTTAATCATTGATGATATCAAATCTAATCATAGAGGGGCGTAAAGAGAGGGGGTAACTGAAAGAAGGAGGCGAAATAAAGTTGCCATTTCACGATGAACGAACAATTAAAAATTCTTGCACGTTGATTTTTTTACCGATTTCACAAAACACGGTGAATAATGAACCTTTTTCACGTCTGCACGTGAAATAAAAATGGCAAAACACGTTACACGAAAATAACCCTTTACCACCCTCTAATTGAGCTATATTTTCTTCAATATATTTTCACTGTTAATAATATTTATGCTATAAGAATCTTCATTCATTTCCATATTGTCCGGTTTTTTTAATAGTATTCTAGAAAAGAATAAAAATAACTTCGAATTTTAGCCCGAAAATTAAGCAAAAATCCCTGAACATAGAATCTACGCATAGTTTGCTACGTGTGCTCAAGTTAATTCAAAGGTCACCAGAGATATGGGAAATTTCCCCAAATGTATGAGATGTCCAATTAATCGATTAACGAGGAAACGTGCATGTGCTTGTACGGTAATGTGTTGCATTTATACGTTACGTATCATTTTAGTATCGTCATTGAAATATGTATGGCAACGTAACCATGTGAAAAAACAACGTCTCGGCGCTCAAAGGGTTAACGGAAATACTGATTCGAATCCCTTAGTATTAATGTATTTCTGTAATTATATGCATATGACATATATATGTAACACTCCCAAACGTGTCCTTCCCCACAAACGTGTCCGATTCTCCCAAACGTGTCTTTTCTCCCTAAACGTGTCCGAAATGTACAATATTTCCCAAACGTGTCCGATTTCATAACCCCCAAACGTGTCCGATAATTGTTATTCGCCAAAACGTGTCCAATATTTAACGCCAAAACGTTACACGTCTTTTAGCGCTTTTACATGTATCTCTTAAATAAAATCTATGGCTTCCATGAATTATTTCGATTCTAATAGGACAAATACGATCATTAAAAAACTGAAGCGATGATGGGTATACCGTGTGTGTGGCTGTTCTATTTTACCCACTGTTCGATAAATGTAAAACAAATCTAATAAACCTGCATGAATGATTTCTTAACTAACCGCTAGAAAAAATGTGATTACTTTTTTTACTTCTCAGTAAACCCAACATTTGCAATTTTAGATTTGCATTTTTTATCGTAAGTTACCGTTGACATGTTGTAACCAAGGAGCCGCCATGTTGACTTGCTGAAATCAGTAAATGTGCGAATACTGCAATAGAACAGAAAACTAACAACACCTACCTCAATACTTTATTTTAATGCAATTGTATCCGACTTTAGCTTGGAGTCTGCGCTAAGTATAGATATATCGAGAATTTTATCACGGTGTTGTTTACAAAGCGAAAGAAGCACGTCATATTAGAATTAAGAAATAATTCATGGAAGCCATAGATTTGTTGGAAATTTACACATGGCCTGGGCCGTGATATTCGAATTTTATCCTGAGCGTTAGCATTTTTTATCGTAAGCTACCGTCAAATTCACTGTTGACATGTTGTAACCAAGGAGCCGCCATGTTGACTTGCTGAAATCATTAAATGTGCGAATATTGCAATAGAACAGAAAACAAGCAACACCTACCTCAATACTTTATTTTAATGCAATTGTATCCGAGTTTAGAAGGTAAACGCAATCGAAAAACCTTCAGCTTTGACGTTTTCATTCGTATGACGTCATGTTTTGAAATGACGTTAATGCGCAAAAATCACTACTGGAATTTCGCGGAATTTTAAATTGTTTTGTTTTTGTCCATTTTTCCGTCTCTAATGTGTAAATTCTTTTTGTTATGCATCAGAATCAGAATAAATGTTCTGTAGGGTTTTATTCAATTGTAATTGTTAACACAGCGAAATCCACAACCGTTTACACATAGGTTACGATACATGTGGATTTACGTGGGAGGCATATTTAAACAGCCATTTGTGTACATCTTGGAGTCTGCGCTAAGTATAGATATATCGAGAATTTTATCACGGTGTTGTTTACAAAGCGAAAGAAGCACGTCATATTAGAATCGCTCATAACGTTTACGGCAATTCTATGATGGGAGACACAGGTGATGAAGATGTCATTTATCAGATTAAGTTAGTTCGATGTAGGTTTTTAATGATTATAATAATTGCAAAATTAATCTGTTATTATTAAGTAACTTGACTGCAGTTGTTTATTGTCCAGTTGCAAGTATTTCATATTCGTTTAGAGCGAACATTCACATAGTTCTGGTGTTGAATTAATCGTTAACTTTGTTAATTATTTTGTACTTATAAACTCCGATGATGCCTTTTATATTTACCCGAATATTGCATGGCGGGGTTTTAACAGTATTTTTTTTTACTTTTGTCAATAGTTTGTGTGTATTTCAAAAGCCCATCAAATTATAAACTTGTTATCCGGGTTTTTAATAAATTTAAGGTTTCCACCATCACTAAAGACACACGATAAGAAACATAACGTCCAGTGCCAAATATTTCATGCATAAGTTTTATAGATTCTTTTTTTTTATGAATATTACTGTTATGTGATCAACGCCGGTTTTAAATGCAAATTTATTTTGTAGTGTATAAATAAACTTTAGAATGTTGATTACGTATTGTCCAGTTGCAAGTACTTTATGCATAATTAGAGCGCACAATAGTTTTGCAAGTTTTAATGTTTTTACAGTTGTACTGTACACATTAACTTTAAACTGAACTTTAAACTGATGATCGCGTATTGTCCAGTTGGAAGTATGTCATGCATATTTAGAGAGAACATACAAGTTTTAATGTTTTTGCAGTTCTATTTAGAATGAACATAGGCTATCTGTTTTTTTTGTTTGTTTTTGTTTTTTACATTTTAACATACATGTTTTAATGTTTTTACTGTTCTTTTGTTAAGATAAACTCTAGACTGCTGGTTGCATATTGTCCAGTTGCAAGTATTTCATGCAAATTAGAGAAAACATACAAGTTTTAATGGTTTTTCTTCAGTTCTACTGAATAAATTAACTTTAGGCTGTTGATTGCGAATAGTCGTTGTCAGTATTTCATGCATACTTAGAGAGAACATTAAAGTTTTAATGCGCAGAGAAAGGGAAACTTTGACCCGTTAACTGTTCTGTTTAACTCAACATGTTTGCTTACAATTTACAAACGAAATAGCCGAAATGACGCCCCCACTTTAAGCCAGTTTAATTCTTCCGTTTTGAAAAAGTACTTACGTGCTTATGTATATTTTTAATGAAATGGTAAAATTAGTATACGTTAATGAAATAGCAATAACCAAATAACGCTTGATATGAACACGTTTTGGCGATTGGACACGTTTGGGGGTTAGTTCAGAAATGGACACGTTTGGGCGTTTATACAAATGACACGCTTTGGCGCAGTTTTCAACTAGACATGTTTGGGGGAATCGGACACGTTTGGGGGGAAGGACACGTTTCTGAGTGTTACATATATATGTACATGTTTTTTTTTATATAATATGTTTTGAGTAAAGGTATTTTTTTAAAGAAAAAAACCCCAGGTATTTCTGGGGGAAAGGTTGGTAACCGGGAAAAGAAATACTGCTTCGAATCCCTTAGTATTAATGTATTTCTGTAATTATATGCATATGACATATATATATGTACATGTTTTTTTTTATATAATATGTTTTGAGTAAAGGTATTTTTTTAAAGAAACCCCCCCCCCCCCCCCCAGGTATTTCAGGGGGAAAGGTTGGTAACCGGGTGAAAAATACATAACAGTTAGATGCTGAGAGTTCAGGGAATATTATAATGGAATAGCATTAAACGTATTTGTAAACCGTCGAAGATCAGACTTAGGGCTTCAGTGACTAAAATAAAAATAAAATCACTGCGACTAGGACTGGTCTATCATTATGTAATTTCTGTCTTAGGATCATGCAAAGGTTGGCACGTCTACTATGTGACTGTTAGATTTATATCCACGGTGGCGGGATGTATAAGTACCGAGCCACGCCAAATAGATATTACCAACACATGACTATTAATAAAACAGTAAAAGTGTGTTACTGTATGAAGTTGTTGAAGCTGGATTATATTCCGATCGTCTTGGTGCCTAGAAGCAGAATGTGCATTTTTACAATGTGCAGATCGTTTATTTGTCTCTGTAGCGGATAGATCGGCACGCAATAAAATGGGGACAACTCGTTTATATTTTAGTCATTATTACTTAAACTTTATGGTGCATGCATACAGAGTAATTACTGACAATATTTTTATTGCAAAAAATAAAATAGCAAAAATACTGAACTCCGCCAAGGAACATTCAAAACGAAAATACCGTTATCAAATGGTAAAGTCAAGAGCTCAAACACATCAAACGAATGAATAACAACTTTCATATTCCTGACTTGGTACAGGTATTTTCTAAAGGAGAAAATTCTGGATTAAAACTGGTTTTATAGCTTGCTAAACTTTAATCTTGTATGCCAGTCGCACAAAATTCCATGCTTGCTGCACAACGTTTGTTTCTCCATTTGAGAGTTCTAACTTTGATTCTTCCATGCCATTTGTGTTTAAACCAGAACAATTGTAGAAGGCAGTAACATGCTATTGATAGTACTATGACTGTTCATGACCATATGCATGATGAATTAAAATCTTTGTAAGTAAACAATTCCGTACTTTGATTAATACAGGGCAATTACTCGTTATCGTATATACTACTTATACGAGTTTTCGAACTTTGCTTATGAATGTATACCGTATGTTGGTATGACTTCTACATGGACTTTTCTATCATTTTTTTTTCTTTTCTGTAATATCTTTTTTTTTCTTTATTCCCGTTGAAAACCCTGTTTTTTTTATATTTTATATATAAATTTTAGGTACGGCATGCCGTACCAACGAACATTATTGGTACGGCGAGTGCCGTACCTGCCGTACCGGCTGCTACCCCCCCTGTTATTATTTCAAGAAGATGATTTTTTTTATAAATTAATAATACTTTTTGCAAGGATTTGTATACAAATCCTTGCTTTTTGTAAGGATTTTTTTCGAAATAATTTTAAGTTTGGTTCAGTCTCATAGAAATATAAAACAATGCATTATATGTCTCTGTCGGTGTAAACATAAGAGCTAATGCTATATAAATTATGCTATTATATCTAATATTCGAAAGGGGGGGGTGCTAACCCAGGTAACCCAGGGCAAAAGGGGGGGGGGTGCAAAACATATGTCCCGATACAAATGCATTGATCGGCAAAAATAAAGGGGGGGGTGCGCACCCCCGGAACCCCCTCCCCCCCTGGATCCGCACTGGGTTCCGGGGGTGCGCACCCCCCTTTATTTTTGCCGATCAATGCATTTGTATCGGGACATATGTTTTGCACCCCCTGCACCCCCCCCCCCCCTCTTTGCCCTGGGTTAGCACCCCCCCTTTCGAAAATTCCTGCATCCGCCCCTGATCCGCCACTGGGTGTAAATAAAGTATTACCGACTGTTCTAGAATTCAAGTCGCGTATTAATACCCGGAATTCACACTTATGGTATCCCAAATGTGAAATTTTTAATATTTGTGTTCAATTTCCTGTTGTCAACCACATGCTAACAGATAAAAAAAGTAAATCAAAAAATGTAAATGTGTAATGTAAAACATTGCATCGTAGAAAATATGTTTTTTAAAATAACAAGCTACTAAAAATAACCAATGTTTCAAGATAAAAAGCGGCAGAGCCTGATGTCATGAGTTCAAACCCCGACTTGCTAAATAAAAGAAGACGTCAAAGTCTTGAACTGTTGGACAGGTTGGGAACAACCCATCAAATGAGTGATATCCCTTAAATGAGGTACTGTCCTTCAGGCAATGGATAATTTTACTGTTGTAGAAAATAAAAAGAAAAACTTGAGATTTTTTAAATTATTAAAAAGGGGGAAAATTTATTGTTTGGAGCAACTTTTTCTGTGAAAAAAATACTTATACATGTACATGTAATAAAATGTATAATACTGATTTGATGTCAAAGCCTGTATCACAGAAAAAAACAATTCAAATAGCCTTCCAAGACTTCATAATTATTTGGAGGAAGTCTAGACAAACCTTAGTCCAAATAATTATGACGTCTGGCAAGGCTATTTTTTTTCTTTCTGGGATGCCTTCCTACGATGTCCCAGAAAAAAAGCCTTGCCAGACGTAATTATTTGGACTAGACAAACCTGTGACTGTAGTACAATAACAAAAGTGGTCAATTTTCATTTGAAATTTGATACCCAACGGAAACATGGGAAAGGTTTACTGATTTATGATTTTTTTTACTGAAGATTTTAGCACCATGGTGAAAAATTATACATCACGGCAAGAACAATACCACCACGGTAGAAAATTATACATCGCGGGCCAGCGGTCCTTTAAGGGCCTGGGGAGAACACTGATAATTTAGTACGCCAGACCACAGGCACTTGTTTCTATCCATATGAAGGTCGACTATCCATATAAATATTTATATTGTCATTATGGATAGTCGACCTTCCTATGGATAGAAACAAGTGCCTGTGCAAATACGGCTATCAGTTAAACTTCGAAAATTATAAATTTTTTATCTAGGTATTATGCCTTAAAACTATCTTACAAATGTATATGCATTGGTTTGTCTTAACTTAGAGAAAGAGTTCGGTTTAGGAATTTTTCAAGTCTGTATCGAGTGAGGAGGCCATATAAGAAAATGGCCTCCGCCTTAGAATATCTAAGAGTAAGAGGGGGTAGATTTCGTGGTAAATTAAAACACAATCATCAGGATTTGACAAAATAGACAACTTTCGAGTTCGATGCATTTCCGTCAAAAACTCAGGTTTTAGTGAACGTCATTTGTGCGTTTAGGGGCGTCGTCACTTCCATTCCAATGTTGAGCGAGTGGTTGGAAAACTATAATTCTATATTGTACGAATTATTCGGCAAATTGAATTCTCAAAATTGACAATCAGCATTGCTGTCATTAGGGAATTGTCATTAAGTACCTACAGAACATCCATTATTTCTAGTTTATCCTGCACAATGACGATCACTAAGATGCTTGATGAACATAAATAGTGCAGGGATACAGGCGACCCCCTCTATCTGGTAAATGACGTCATAAAGGCGCGTATAATTGACGAGTTTTTCCCGGTGACGGATGAACTCGAAAGTGATCTATTATATGGCCATGTTTACATCACAAAATTAACTAAGTATTTCAAGTTTCAGAAAATAGAAAAATACCTGCATATTTTTTATGGGGACTTTTTTTCTAGTTTGCAGAATATATATCAAATTAAAGGCTCCAGAGTTTCATTTTATTAGGTACACAGCTTGAATCACCTTTTGTTCAGATATACATTTTGTATACAATGTAGATATATTTTTCATGACATGTACAAAATGTATACACATACAATGTATATAATATATATAATTTGAGGGAAGCTTTTCAAACTTTTTGTTTAAGTTTATAATATTCTGAAACTTAAATGCATTTAATTTTATTTATCTATAATGTAGACTTGTAGGTTCAAACTTGGTTTGTACTCTGCAAAGGTGGATTTAGGGGGGGGGGGGGGGGGGGGGGGGGGCAGGACTGGGGGCCTTGCCAGTGTCTGAAAAAAATGAATGTGAAAGTCATCTACTGATTCCTCAGAAATTATCATCTTTTGAGTGATTAATCTCAATAATCTCATTTACATAATAATTAGATATTCAGAAAACACTATAAAAAGAGGATACTCAGAATAGAATTTGTTCAAGGTTTTCAATTTTACACAGGAATACTATATACATCCTATTGTTTTACATATTATTTCTCTGTTTTTAGGTTATAAAAGTGTTGTATATCAGAAGTATCCATGGCAGAGTCTGACTTCATCCCACTGCCCATGTTATGGAGGTTTTACGTGTATGCCATTCATGGTTATGTTACAGAAATCATGTTCACAGCTACATGGGAATTTGTGATAAATCAAAACTGGAAATTCCCTGGTAGCACTAGTGTGTGGGCTTTACCTATATATGGATTTTCTACTCTTATGATAGAACAGATGTACTTACGACTTGTCGATAGGAAGGTTCCATTATTAGGCAGAGCTGTGATTTATACAATCTGGACATACTCCTGGGAGTTCAGTACAGGGTTTATTCTGAAGAAGTTTGATGCATGTCCTTGGGACTACACTCCTTTTGAAGGAGACTTTATGGGACTAGTGACACTCGAGTATGCACCATTATGGTTTTTTGGGAGTGTATTTTGTGAGATTCTGATAATTAAGTATACAAGAATGGTGTATTGGGGTGCTCCTGTAAAAGCAGACAAAACTAAACAGAGTTGATAAAAGTACACTTTAGGTTTATCAATATTTCAGTAGTTTTAGTAAAAAAAAATTGCCTAGGTACAATGTATTTGTTTGCTTTACATGCATGTTAATTTGACAATCGTTAAAAGACATGCTTTTTTTTAAGCAAAGCTCAATTCATATGAACAAAGCTCAACTCTTGGAAGTATTTTTTAATGGTGGAAGATTATATTTATATACATTTTTTACAATTATTTTTATACTGTAATGTCACTTCACGCAATATAAGTGTAGGAAACTAATTTTCATTGGTTTTGAAGTGTGACTAAGTCATTAATTTAGATAATAAAATTGACATGATTGAGATCATAAATTCAATGAAAAGACCCACTTTACAAGAACATTAAGCATGTTTAGCGGAATGCGTTGGGGTTCAAGTTTGAATAAATTTCAATGGAAACTTGCATCCTGTATTCAAAATATCTACAGACCTGTATCATGTGTTTTGGAATACTTAAAGGCAACTTTAAAAAGACTTCAGGAAGCTCAATGCTAATTTGTTTACTTGCAAGTACCTAAATGTTATATGTCGCACACAAAAATAAATTAAAATTATTCAGAAATAATCATTCAAAGTTTTATATTATTCCATTAATCATAACCTTTTTTCTCAGGGCACAAAACATTGCCATTCATGAAAATTGGATGAATTTACAGTGCATTATTATTTTTTTATTACATGTATATTTAATTGTTTAAATTCTATATATTATATAGTTGGCAGGATCTCAAACAATTTAGCTTTCTAGTTTTAATAAATGTTCTATATTAGGTGTCAGTGGTGTTAGTCCTTTATTTGTGATATTTTTATATTTATATTTCAAGTCTTCAAGAGTGATATTATTTTTTGCACTCATCCACTTCAGATGATAAATGTGCCAAAATGAATTTGGTGGACCAATGACTAAATGAAAATTATAATTTACATTATTAAAAGGGTAATTTGTATGGCAACTAGATATCTAAGGGGAAAATTAAGAACTTAAGGAATCACTTAGGTGAGGTTAGGTGAAAATTAATAAATTAAGAAGTTAAAATTGATACTAAAAGCTGGTAGAGCATCTATAAAGGATAAAAATAAGCTAAAAATATTGATAGTTCATGGACCTCCTTTGAGATATTTGAGATTTAAAATATGGCGGCAAAAGGCTGACACAGACTTTATCAAAATATTTGCATTGGTATTATTAGGTCTATACACAAAAGAAAGAAAATTAAGAATCTTCTCAAATTTTGGTAAATGACCTTTCATGAGCTTATTAAGTCTTATATGAAAAAATAAATGGGTGTTATGGGGCAAAATATTTTACATTGTATTGTCCGAACATTTGACACAAATTCCAAAACCTCACTTAAGTACATCCTTAAGAAGAATGTGTGTTTGAGATAATTTTAAGACTGTTCTCAACAATTTGAGGTGCAGTCTAAACAAATTATTATACATTAAAATCTAATATACTGCAGCTGTGCTATTTGAGCAGTCAAATTGCATTGACCGTATATTCATATGTGATATACAGTCACTGACCGTATATCACCTTGTTTATGACGTTGACAATATATTTCTGTAGAGTTTTATTTATTAC
>NW_027267770.1:0-12885 GCF_963676685.1 Mytilus edulis
TCTCCCTTCAGAACTAAACCCCACATGAACATAAAAGACTAAAGATTTGTGGTAAATTTTATCTTAAAAAGTGCATTTCTGTGCTTTCTGATGTGCCATAAGGTAGCACTCCACAGTTAGAAAATAAAATTAAAAATGAGCCACAAAATGTTTTATCATCTCCTATTCCTGGATTTCTAATACATTAACCTAACTGTTTGTGTTGTACATGTGCATATGTATGTAATCAGTATATTCCATAGATTTGATTTTCAAAAGTTAAAAGAGTGAAAATTAATTCCTTTTATGTGTATCCATGGCAACATTCTGCATTTATTTACCATAAAATATTGCAAAAAGGGGGGGTGGACATGTCACATATCCCCCCAAAATTTTGATCAAACTAGAATTTCAATGCCTTTGAGTGATACCTTTTTAGAAACTGTTTTCATAAATCTTCCTAATGATCAAATAAAAAATGGGGTGTCTTTCGCCTCATTTTTTGGTAAAAATCCAATCACAAAGTTCGTGCGATAAAAAGTTGGAAAAAAAACATTGCAATAATTGCCGGACCAATGTATGGTAGGGACATGCAAATACGGACTGTCATACAGAAAACAGCCTATATTACATACATTACATAACCTTAATGTTCATATAAACCCAATACAAAGGCTATTTTAATACTCAGCTATCCAAAAATGAATTTTATTGCACACTAGCTCTCATATTTGAAAAATCCACAGGGGCCAAAATGCGAAACTACACACCTAACTGTGGAGTGCTACCTTAAGGTGAAATTTTTCCCCTCCTGCCTCAATTTTTATTATATTTTCTGTGTTCTACTAGCTGTTACGATGAAAATGGTACCTTAGTTTTTAAAATTGGTTCAGTAATAAAGATTTTATGAAGGTTAGCAGTTGATGTTGAAACGCGACAAAAAGTGATTTAAAAATAAATGCTGGATCATAGTGAAAAACTTAAAGTCTGTCTCATTTTTGGGGTAAATTTCTAAAACTTTTCCCATTATCTTCTTTAAAATCATAAAATTACCTTCAAAGAGGACAAATTGTACAATTTTTAGGTATTTGAAAGCACTTATAGGTCAATTTTGCTGTAAATAGCATACCTAACCTTGGTTTAGAAGCTCTCAAGCAGGGTATAAATTGTCTAGCAGTACTGGCATCATTAAATTTAATTAATGCCAAATTATAATATAAAATCCTGCTAAAAATGTTTATTTGACTTATTCGCATTCAAAAATATAAAGCGATACATTCTGAGGATATCATATAAAGCGCAATCTTTGGATACAATGGTGAAGCTAATTGAGTACAAATTTAAGACCGCAACATGTCTAAGTGTCAAAATGTGTATATTTGGTTGCTAAGGACAGTAAACAATAAAATAAACATAAATTGCATTCCTAGCAGATTTTCTCCCTTCAGAACTAAAACATGAACATAAAAGACTAAAGATTTGTGGTAAATTTTATCTTAAAAAGTGCATTTCTGTGCTTTCTGATGTGCCATAAGGTAGCACTCCACAGTTAGAAAATAAAATTAAAAATGAGCCACAAAATGTTTTATCATCTCCTATTCCTGGATTTCTAATACATTAACCTAACTGTTTGTGTTGTACATGTGCATATGTATGTAATCAGTATATTCCATAGATTTGATTTTCAAAAGTTAAAAGAGTGAAAATTAATTCCTTTTATGTGTATCCATGGCAACATTCTGCATTTATTTACCATAAAATATTGCAAAAAGGGGGGTGGACATGTCACATATCCCCCCAAAATTTTGATCAAACTAGAATTTCAATGCCTTTGAGTGATACCTTTTTAGAAACTGTTTTCATAAATCTTCCTAATGATCAAATAAAAAATGGGTGTCTTTCGCCTCATTTTTTGGTAAAATCCAATCACAAAGTTCGTGCGATAAAAAGTTGGAAAAAAACATTGCAATAATTGCCGGACCAATGTATGGTAGGGACATGCAAATACGGACTGTCATACAGAAAACAGCCTATATTACATACATTACATAACCTTAATGTTCATATAAACCCAATACAAAGGCTATTTTAATACTCAGCTATCCAAAAATGAATTTTATTGCACACTAGCTCTCATATTTGAAAAATCCACAGGGGCCAAAATGCGAAACTACACACCTAACTGTGGAGTGCTACCTTAAGGTGAAATTTTTCCCCTCCTGCCTCAATTTTTATTATATTTTCTGTGTTCTACTAGCTGTTACGATGAAAATGGTACCTTAGTTTTTAAAATTGGTTCAGTAATAAAGATTTTATGAAGGTTAGCAGTTGATGTTGAAACGCGACAAAAAGTGATTTAAAAATAAATGCTGGATCATAGTGAAAAACTTAAAGTCTGTCTCATTTTTGGGGTAAATTTCTAAAACTTTTCCCATTATCTTCTTTAAAATCATAAAATTACCTTCAAAGAGGACAAATTGTACAATTTTTAGGTATTTGAAAGCACTTATAGGTCAATTTTGCTGTAAATAGCATACCTAACCTTGGTTTAGAAGCTCTCAAGCAGGGTATAAATTTCTAGCAGTACTGGCATCATTAAATTTAATTAATGCCAAATTATAATATAAAATCCTGCTAAAAATGTTTATTTGACTTATTCGCATTCAAAAATATAAAGCGATACATTCTGAGGATATCATATAAAGCGCAATCTTTGGATACAATGGTGAAGCTAATTGAGTACAAATTTAAGACCGCAACATGTCTAAGTGTCAAAATGTGTATATTTGGTTGCTAAGGACAGTAAACAATAAAATAAACATAAATTGCATTCCTAGCAGATTTTCTCCCTTCAGAACTAAAACATGAACATAAAAGACTAAAGATTTGTGGTAAATTTTATCTTAAAAAGTGCATTTCTGTGCTTTCTGATGTGCCATAAGGTAGCACTCCACAGTTAGAAAATAAAATTAAAAATGAGCCACAAAATGTTTTATCATCTCCTATTCCTGGATTTCTAATACATTAACCTAACTGTTTGTGTTGTACATGTGCATATGTATGTAATCAGTATATTCCATAGATTTGATTTTCAAAAGTTAAAAGAGTGAAAATTAATTCCTTTTATGTGTATCCATGGCAACATTCTGCATTTATTTACCATAAAATATTGCAAAAAGGGGGGTGGACATGTCACATATCCCCCCAAAATTTTGATCAAACTAGAATTTCAATGCCTTTGAGTGATACCTTTTTAGAAACTGTTTTCATAAATCTTCCTAATGATCAAATAAAAAATGGGTGTCTTTCGCCTCATTTTTTGGTAAAATCCAATCACAAAGTTCGTGCGATAAAAAGTTGGAAAAAAACATTGCAATAATTGCCGGACCAATGTATGGTAGGGACATGCAAATACGGACTGTCATACAGAAAACAGCCTATATTACATACATTACATAACCTTAATGTTCATATAAACCCAATACAAAGGCTATTTTAATACTCAGCTATCCAAAAATGAATTTTATTGCACACTAGCTCTCATATTTGAAAAATCCACAGGGGCCAAAATGCGAAACTACACACCTAACTGTGGAGTGCTACCTTAAGGTGAAATTTTTCCCCTCCTGCCTCAATTTTTATTATATTTTCTGTGTTCTACTAGCTGTTACGATGAAAATGGTACCTTAGTTTTTAAAATTGGTTCAGTAATAAAGATTTTATGAAGGTTAGCAGTGATGTTGAAACGCGACAAAAAGTGATTTAAAAATAAATGCTGGATCATAGTGAAAAACTTAAAGTCTGTCTCATTTTTGGGTAAATTTCTAAAACTTTTCCCATTATCTTCTTTAAAATCATAAAATTACCTTCAAAGAGGACAAATTGTACAATTTTTAGGTATTTGAAAGCACTTATAGGTCAATTTTGCTGTAAATAGCATACCTAACCTTGGTTTAGAAGCTCTCAAGCAGGGTATAAATTTCTAGCAGTACTGGCATCATTAAATTTAATTAATGCCAAATTATAATATAAAATCCTGCTAAAAATGTTTATTTGACTTATTCGCATTCAAAAATATAAAGCGATACATTCTGAGGATATCATATAAAGCGCAATCTTTGGATACAATGGTGAAGCTAATTGAGTACAAATTTAAGACCGCAACATGTCTAAGTGTCAAAATGTGTATATTTGGTTGCTAAGGACAGTAAACAATAAAATAAACATAAATTGCATTCCTAGCAGATTTTCTCCCTTCAGAACTAAAACATGAACATAAAAGACTAAAGATTTGTGGTAAATTTTATCTTAAAAAGTGCATTTCTGTGCTTTCTGATGTGCCATAAGGTAGCACTCCACAGTTAGAAAATAAAATTAAAAATGAGCCACAAAATGTTTTATCATCTCCTATTCCTGGATTTCTAATACATTAACCTAACTGTTTGTGTTGTACATGTGCATATGTATGTAATCAGTATATTCCATAGATTTGATTTTCAAAAGTTAAAAGAGTGAAAATTAATTCCTTTTATGTGTATCCATGGCAACATTCTGCATTTATTTACCATAAAATATTGCAAAAAGGGGGGTGGACATGTCACATATCCCCCCAAAATTTTGATCAAACTAGAATTTCAATGCCTTTGAGTGATACCTTTTTAGAAACTGTTTTCATAAATCTTCCTAATGATCAAATAAAAAATGGGTGTCTTTCGCCTCATTTTTTGGTAAAATCCAATCACAAAGTTCGTGCGATAAAAAGTTGGAAAAAAACATTGCAATAATTGCCGGACCAATGTATGGTAGGGACATGCAAATACGGACTGTCATACAGAAAACAGCCTATATTACATACATTACATAACCTTAATGTTCATATAAACCCAATACAAAGGCTATTTTAATACTCAGCTATCCAAAAATGAATTTTATTGCACACTAGCTCTCATATTTGAAAAATCCACAGGGGCCAAAATGCGAAACTACACACCTAACTGTGGAGTGCTACCTTAAGGTGAAATTTTTCCCCTCCTGCCTCAATTTTTATTATATTTTCTGTGTTCTACTAGCTGTTACGATGAAAATGGTACCTTAGTTTTTAAAATTGGTTCAGTAATAAAGATTTTATGAAGGTTAGCAGTTGATGTTGAAACGCGACAAAAAGTGATTTAAAATAAATGCTGGATCATAGTGAAAAACTTAAAGTCTGTCTCATTTTTGGGGTAAATTTCTAAAACTTTTCCCATTATCTTCTTTAAAATCATAAAATTACCTTCAAAGAGGACAAATTGTACAATTTTTAGGTATTTGAAAGCACTTATAGGTCAATTTTGCTGTAAATAGCATACCTAACCTTGGTTTAGAAGCTCTCAAGCAGGGTATAAATTTCTAGCAGTACTGGCATCATTAAATTTAATTAATGCCAAATTATAATATAAAATCCTGCTAAAAATGTTTATTTGACTTATTCGCATTCAAAAATATAAAGCGATACATTCTGAGGATATCATATAAAGCGCAATCTTTGGATACAATGGTGAAGCTAATTGAGTACAAATTTAAGACCGCAACATGTCTAAGTGTCAAAATGTGTATATTTGGTTGCTAAGGACAGTAAACAATAAAATAAACATAAATTGCATTCCTAGCAGATTTTCTCCCTTCAGAACTAAAACATGAACATAAAAGACTAAAGATTTGTGGTAAATTTTATCTTAAAAAGTGCATTTCTGTGCTTTCTGATGTGCCATAAGGTAGCACTCCACAGTTAGAAAATAAAATTAAAAATGAGCCACAAAATGTTTTATCATCTCCTATTCCTGGATTTCTAATACATTAACCTAACTGTTTGTGTTGTACATGTGCATATGTATGTAATCAGTATATTCCATAGATTTGATTTTCAAAAGTTAAAAGAGTGAAAATTAATTCCTTTTATGTGTATCCATGGCAACATTCTGCATTTATTTACCATAAAATATTGCAAAAAGGGGGGTGGACATGTCACATATCCCCCCAAAATTTTGATCAAACTAGAATTTCAATGCCTTTGAGTGATACCTTTTTAGAAACTGTTTTCATAAATCTTCCTAATGATCAAATAAAAAATGGGTGTCTTTCGCCTCATTTTTTGGTAAAATCCAATCACAAAGTTCGTGCGATAAAAAGTTGGAAAAAAACATTGCAATAATTGCCGGACCAATGTATGGTAGGGACATGCAAATACGGACTGTCATACAGAAAACAGCCTATATTACATACATTACATAACCTTAATGTTCATATAAACCCAATACAAAGGCTATTTTAATACTCAGCTATCCAAAAATGAATTTTATTGCACACTAGCTCTCATATTTGAAAAATCCACAGGGGCCAAAATGCGAAACTACACACCTAACTGTGGAGTGCTACCTTAAGGTGAAATTTTTCCCCTCCTGCCTCAATTTTTATTATATTTTCTGTGTTCTACTAGCTGTTACGATGAAAATGGTACCTTAGTTTTTAAAATTGGTTCAGTAATAAAGATTTTATGAAGGTTAGCAGTTGATGTTGAAACGCGACAAAAAGTGATTTAAAAATAAATGCTGGATCATAGTGAAAAACTTAAAGTCTGTCTCATTTTTGGGGTAAATTTCTAAAACTTTTCCCATTATCTTCTTTAAAATCATAAAATTACCTTCAAAGAGGACAAATTGTACAATTTTTAGGTATTTGAAAGCACTTATAGGTCAATTTTGCTGTAAATAGCATACCTAACCTTGGTTTAGAAGCTCTCAAGCAGGGTATAAATTTCTAGCAGTACTGGCATCATTAAATTTAATTAATGCCAAATTATAATATAAAATCCTGCTAAAAATGTTTATTTGACTTATTCGCATTCAAAAATATAAAGCGATACATTCTGAGGATATCATATAAAGCGCAATCTTTGGATACAATGGTGAAGCTAATTGAGTACAAATTTAAGACCGCAACATGTCTAAGTGTCAAAATGTGTATATTTGGTTGCTAAGGACAGTAAACAATAAAATAAACATAAATTGCATTCCTAGCAGATTTTTCTCCCTTCAGAACTAAAACATGAACATAAAAGACTAAAGATTTGTGGTAAATTTTATCTTAAAAAGTGCATTTCTGTGCTTTCTGATGTGCCATAAGGTAGCACTCCACAGTTAGAAAATAAAATTAAAAATGAGCCACAAAATGTTTTATCATCTCCTATTCCTGGATTTCTAATACATTAACCTAACTGTTTGTGTTGTACATGTGCATATGTATGTAATCAGTATATTCCATAGATTTGATTTTCAAAAGTTAAAAGAGTGAAAATTAATTCCTTTTATGTGTATCCATGGCAACATTCTGCATTTATTTACCATAAAATATTGCAAAAAGGGGGGTGGACATGTCACATATCCCCCCAAAATTTTGATCAAACTAGAATTTCAATGCCTTTGAGTGATACCTTTTTAGAAACTGTTTTCATAAATCTTCCTAATGATCAAATAAAAAATGGGTGTCTTTCGCCTCATTTTTTGGTAAAATCCAATCACAAAGTTCGTGCGATAAAAAGTTGGAAAAAAACATTGCAATAATTGCCGGACCAATGTATGGTAGGGACATGCAAATACGGACTGTCATACAGAAAACAGCCTATATTACATACATTACATAACCTTAATGTTCATATAAACCCAATACAAAGGCTATTTTAATACTCAGCTATCCAAAAATGAATTTTATTGCACACTAGCTCTCATATTTGAAAAATCCACAGGGGCCAAAATGCGAAACTACACACCTAACTGTGGAGTGCTACCTTAAGGTGAAATTTTTCCCCTCCTGCCTCAATTTTTATTATATTTTCTGTGTTCTACTAGCTGTTACGATGAAAATGGTACCTTAGTTTTTAAAATTGGTTCAGTAATAAAGATTTTATGAAGGTTAGCAGTTGATGTTGAAACGCGACAAAAAGTGATTTAAAAATAAATGCTGGATCATAGTGAAAAACTTAAAGTCTGTCTCATTTTTGGGGTAAATTTCTAAAACTTTTCCCATTATCTTCTTTAAAATCATAAAATTACCTTCAAAGAGGACAAATTGTACAATTTTTAGGTATTTGAAAGCACTTATAGGTCAATTTTGCTGTAAATAGCATACCTAACCTTGGTTTAGAAGCTCTCAAGCAGGGTATAAATTTCTAGCAGTACTGGCATCATTAAATTTAATTAATGCCAAATTATAATATAAAATCCTGCTAAAAATGTTTATTTGACTTATTCGCATTCAAAAATATAAAGCGATACATTCTGAGGATATCATATAAAGCGCAATCTTTGGATACAATGGTGAAGCTAATTGAGTACAAATTTAAGACCGCAACATGTCTAAGTGTCAAAATGTGTATATTTGGTTGCTAAGGACAGTAAACAATAAAATAAACATAAATTGCATTCCTAGCAGATTTTCTCCCTTCAGAACTAAAACATGAACATAAAAGACTAAAGATTTGTGGTAAATTTTATCTTAAAAAGTGCATTTCTGTGCTTTCTGATGTGCCATAAGGTAGCACTCCACAGTTAGAAAATAAAATTAAAAATGAGCCACAAAATGTTTTATCATCTCCTATTCCTGGATTTCTAATACATTAACCTAACTGTTTGTGTTGTACATGTGCATATGTATGTAATCAGTATATTCCATAGATTTGATTTTCAAAAGTTAAAAGAGTGAAAATTAATTCCTTTTATGTGTATCCATGGCAACATTCTGCATTTATTTACCATAAAATATTGCAAAAAGGGGGGTGGACATGTCACATATCCCCCCAAAATTTTGATCAAACTAGAATTTCAATGCCTTTGAGTGATACCTTTTTAGAAACTGTTTTCATAAATCTTCCTAATGATCAAATAAAAAATGGGTGTCTTTCGCCTCATTTTTTGGTAAAATCCAATCACAAAGTTCGTGCGATAAAAAGTTGGAAAAAAACATTGCAATAATTGCCGGACCAATGTATGGTAGGGACATGCAAATACGGACTGTCATACAGAAAACAGCCTATATTACATACATTACATAACCTTAATGTTCATATAAACCCAATACAAAGGCTATTTTAATACTCAGCTATCCAAAAATGAATTTTATTGCACACTAGCTCTCATATTTGAAAAATCCACAGGGGCCAAAATGCGAAACTACACACCTAACTGTGGAGTGCTACCTTAAGGTGAAATTTTTCCCCTCCTGCCTCAATTTTTATTATATTTTCTGTGTTCTACTAGCTGTTACGATGAAAATGGTACCTTAGTTTTTAAAATTGGTTCAGTAATAAAGATTTTATGAAGGTTAGCAGTTGATGTTGAAACGCGACAAAAAGTGATTTAAAAATAAATGCTGGATCATAGTGAAAAACTTAAAGTCTGTCTCATTTTTGGGGTAAATTTCTAAAACTTTTCCCATTATCTTCTTTAAAATCATAAAATTACCTTCAAAGAGGACAAATTGTACAATTTTTAGGTATTTGAAAGCACTTATAGGTCAATTTTGCTGTAAATAGCATACCTAACCTTGGTTTAGAAGCTCTCAAGCAGGGTATAAATTTCTAGCAGTACTGGCATCATTAAATTTAATTAATGCCAAATTATAATATAAAATCCTGCTAAAAATGTTTATTTGACTTATTCGCATTCAAAAATATAAAGCGATACATTCTGAGGATATCATATAAAGCGCAATCTTTGGATACAATGGTGAAGCTAATTGAGTACAAATTTAAGACCGCAACATGTCTAAGTGTCAAAATGTGTATATTTGGTTGCTAAGGACAGTAAACAATAAAATAAACATAAATTGCATTCCTAGCAGATTTTCTCCCTTCAGAACTAAAACATGAACATAAAAGACTAAAGATTTGTGGTAAATTTTATCTTAAAAAGTGCATTTCTGTGCTTTCTGATGTGCCATAAGGTAGCACTCCACAGTTAGAAAATAAAATTAAAAATGAGCCACAAAATGTTTTATCATCTCCTATTCCTGGATTTCTAATACATTAACCTAACTGTTTGTGTTGTACATGTGCATATGTATGTAATCAGTATATTCCATAGATTTGATTTTCAAAAGTTAAAAGAGTGAAAATTAATTCCTTTTATGTGTATCCATGGCAACATTCTGCATTTATTTACCATAAAATATTGCAAAAAGGGGGGTGGACATGTCACATATCCCCCCAAAATTTTGATCAAACTAGAATTTCAATGCCTTTGAGTGATACCTTTTTAGAAACTGTTTTCATAAATCTTCCTAATGATCAAATAAAAAATGGGTGTCTTTCGCCTCATTTTTTGGTAAAATCCAATCACAAAGTTCGTGCGATAAAAAGTTGGAAAAAAACATTGCAATAATTGCCGGACCAATGTATGGTAGGGACATGCAAATACGGACTGTCATACAGAAAACAGCCTATATTACATACATTACATAACCTTAATGTTCATATAAACCCAATACAAAGGCTATTTTAATACTCAGCTATCCAAAAATGAATTTTATTGCACACTAGCTCTCATATTTGAAAAATCCACAGGGGCCAAAATGCGAAACTACACACCTAACTGTGGAGTGCTACCTTAAGGTGAAATTTTTCCCCTCCTGCCTCAATTTTTATTATATTTTCTGTGTTCTACTAGCTGTTACGATGAAAATGGTACCTTAGTTTTTAAAATTGGTTCAGTAATAAAGATTTTATGAAGGTTAGCAGTTGATGTTGAAACGCGACAAAAAGTGATTTAAAAATAAATGCTGGATCATAGTGAAAAACTTAAAGTCTGTCTCATTTTTGGGGTAAATTTCTAAAACTTTTCCCATTATCTTCTTTAAAATCATAAAATTACCTTCAAAGAGGACAAATTGTACAATTTTTAGGTATTTGAAAGCACTTATAGGTCAATTTTGCTGTAAATAGCATACCTAACCTTGGTTTAGAAGCTCTCAAGCAGGGTATAAATTTCTAGCAGTACTGGCATCATTAAATTTAATTAATGCCAAATTATAATATAAAATCCTGCTAAAAATGTTTATTTGACTTATTCGCATTCAAAAATATAAAGCGATACATTCTGAGGATATCATATAAAGCGCAATCTTTGGATACAATGGTGAAGCTAATTGAGTACAAATTTAAGACCGCAACATGTCTAAGTGTCAAAATGTGTATATTTGGTTGCTAAGGACAGTAAACAATAAAATAAACATAAATTGCATTCCTAGCAGATTTTCTCCCTTCAGAACTAAAACATGAACATAAAAGACTAAAGATTTGTGGTAAATTTTATCTTAAAAAGTGCATTTCTGTGCTTTCTGATGTGCCATAAGGTAGCACTCCACAGTTAGAAAATAAAATTAAAAATGAGCCACAAAATGTTTTATCATCTCCTATTCCTGGATTTCTAATACATTAACCTAACTGTTTGTGTTGTACATGTGCATATGTATGTAATCAGTATATTCCATAGATTTGATTTTCAAAAGTTAAAAGAGTGAAAATTAATTCCTTTTATGTGTATCCATGGCAACATTCTGCATTTATTTACCATAAAATATTGCAAAAAGGGGGGTGGACATGTCACATATCCCCCCAAAATTTTGATCAAACTAGAATTTCAATGCCTTTGAGTGATACCTTTTTAGAAACTGTTTTCATAAATCTTCCTAATGATCAAATAAAAAATGGGTGTCTTTCGCCTCATTTTTTGGTAAAATCCAATCACAAAGTTCGTGCGATAAAAAGTTGGAAAAAAACATTGCAATAATTGCCGGACCAATGTATGGTAGGGACATGCAAATACGGACTGTCATACAGAAAACAGCCTATATTACATACATTACATAACCTTAATGTTCATATAAACCCAATACAAAGGCTATTTTAATACTCAGCTATCCAAAAATGAATTTTATTGCACACTAGCTCTCATATTTGAAAAATCCACAGGGGCCAAAATGCGAAACTACACACCTAACTGTGGAGTGCTACCTTAAGGTGAAATTTTTCCCATCCTGCCTCAATTTTTATTATATTTTCTGTGTTCTACTAGCTGTTACGATGAAAATGGTACCTTAGTTTTTAAAATTGGTTCAGTAATAAAGATTTTATGAAGGTTAGCAGTTGATGTTGAAACGCGACAAAAAGTGATTTAAAAATAAATGCTGGATCATAGTGAAAAACTTAAAGTCTGTCTCATTTTTGGGGTAAATTTCTAAAACTTTTCCCATTATCTTCTTTAAAATCATAAAATTACCTTCAAAGAGGACAAATTGTACAATTTTTAGGTATTTGAAAGCACTTATAGGTCAATTTTGCTGTAAATAGCATACCTAACCTTGGTTTAGAAGCTCTCAAGCAGGGTATAAATTTCTAGCAGTACTGGCATCATTAAATTTAATTAATGCCAAATTATAATATAAAATCCTGCTAAAAATGTTTATTTGACTTATTCGCATTCAAAAATATAAAGCGATACATTCTGAGGATATCATATAAAGCGCAATCTTTGGATACAATGGTGAAGCTAATTGAGTACAAATTTAAGACCGCAACATGTCTAAGTGTCAAAATGTGTATATTTGGTTGCTAAGGACAGTAAACAATAAAATAAACATAAATTGCATTCCTAGCAGATTTTCTCCCTTCAGAACTAAAACATGAACATAAAAGACTAAAGATTTGTGGTAAATTTTATCTTAAAAAGTGCATTTCTGTGCTTTCTGATGTGCCATAAGGTAGCACTCCACAGTTAGAAAATAAAATTAAAAATGAGCCACAAAATGTTTTATCATCTCCTATTCCTGGATTTCTAATACATTAACCTAACTGTTTGTGTTGTACATGTGCATATG
>NW_027267771.1:0-51601 GCF_963676685.1 Mytilus edulis
GACCATCAAAATCTTTAAAAGGGAGTCTTAAATTGTTGTACATTGAGTTTAAATTGCTTGTATAAGCTATATTATAGCCCTACCCCTTAAATATCTTCCAAAAAATGTAAAATTAGAGAGCCCTGGCAAGTGTTTCTGAGTTCACACAATAATATGTGGCTATGTATGTGATGCGGCTCTAAATAAATGTTAGCTGGATTCGCACACAACTTTCATAACTGAACCGTGGCATTTAAATGATTTATTTAATAGCCACAATTTATCAAAACTTATTAAAAACCTAAAACTGAAACTATGGGTTTATTTTCTGTTTCCAGGTCCCAGAAATAAGATATTAGAAAGAAATAAGCCCATATTTTCCATCTTTCACTGTCCCCTGATCCCATATAACACATTTATTATTTCTTTCCCTGTGACTTTTTCTAATACTATTTGCTGATATTTTTCAAAAATCCCTCCATTTTAACTTGCAAGTGTAGGAATACATATTACAGACAACTATGACCTTTCTGTGACCCCCTTTTAAACTTTAAATTGAAAAACAAACTTTTTTAAATTTCATAAATTTAAATTTCAATTTAATTTAAAAAGTTTAATTCAAATTTTAAAAATAATTACACCATTGTTTTCCTTATTAAATTTTGAAGCCTGTAGCCAAATTTCATCCATGAAACTTTAAAAATGAGCTGACAATTGCAGATTAAAATGTTCAAAACATGCTCTCTGACAGGAACGGGGACCCAATTATTTGCCCCATTGGAACGCATTGAAAATCATAGTAAATACATAGGGTCCTGTTCAATAAATAATTTTGATAGCCACCTTGGGACTTCTGGTTCATGTTAGGCATTCATTTAGAAGTGTCTAAGTGCAATCTCAGTGCCTCATGACCGGCATTCCGTTGCAAAATTTTGTTTTTATTGACAACAGGGTCAGTCTGTCTACTTCCGGAAAGAATAAAGGCTAGAATTTAGGCAATTTACTCTATGTACTGACGCCAGATTACATTTAAATCAATCAAAATTTTTACAGAAATTCAAACTAGAAAGCCTACCCTTTCAAATAAAACTACATTCAGTTACAGAACTAGTGAAATAATAACACTACACAATTTATAACAAAAGTTATATATTTTTTTTAAGAACTACATTCGTGGGTACCGGACTGGTTGCCCTAACTGGGATCCTATTCCTGTCAGACTTTATTTTTTTTCCCAGACTTAAAACTGCACTTTTAAAATAAAGATATACATCTCAGTAGTTATTGTGCAAAGTTTCAAAAAATTTGATCAAACAGTTACAGAATTATAGATCCTTATCTATAACATCTCAAATACCAGAAAATTGATCGGAGAAAATCTTAAATTCATGAAGAAAATATGCTAAAAATCAGCAAAACTTTTTTATTTCAAGAGATATTTACATTCTGTAAATTGCATAAGGTAGACAAATTCATTCTTTGTATGGAAATCTAGTTGAAACCAAAATTTGTTTAAAAATAAATTAAAAATATTATTTTTTCAATTAAAATTAAAAAATCTTCTGTTTTAAAGAATTACATATGCAAAACAAGCATACCCCATAAACAATGGTATAAAATATGAGACAAAGTCTTCAAATAGTCTGCTAAGTTCATTTAAAATACAATATAAGAGGCTAGATGCAGAGAAGTTCTCACTTGTAGCTAAAACCAGTCAAACAGCACCTCCTATAGTTTAACAGATGTGAAGGGAAATCCTTGATCTTCCTGACCGCCTAACGCTACTGTGCGTTGTTGTACTTTTGACTGCTCTAAATGTCCCACTAGTTCATATGTGTGTTCTCTTGGACACTGAAACTGTTGGTGGCTGGGATCCATGTACTTTAGTCCAAGTTCACCAACCTGAATATAGATAACAAAGACAAGTTAATAATGCAGGAACTTTTAAAAATGAAACTTAGGAAAGAAGCATTAATTAAAATGAAATTCAAACAGTGAAACTATTAAAAGAGCACTAAGTGTTTCCTTAACCAGAAGCAGATCTCCAAAAGATCCAAAACCAAGGAAGATATAGCTCTATTCATTTACTGCTGAAATAGATACAGATAAAATTAACGGTCCTTTTAAGGACCATCAAAATCTTTAAAAGGGAGTCTTAAATTGTTGTACATTGAGTTTAAATTGCTTGTATAAGCTATATTATAGCCCTACCCCTTAAATATCTTCCAAAAAATGTAAAATTAGAGAGCCCCTGGCAAGTGTTTCTGAGTTCACACAATAATATGTGGCTATGTATGTGATGCGGCTCTAAATAAATGTTAGCTGGATTCGCACACAACTTTCATAACTGAACCGTGGCATTTAAATGATTTATTTAATAGCCACAATTTATCAAAAACTTATTAAAAACCTAAAACTGAAACTATGGGTTTATTTTCTGTTTCCAGGTCCCAGAAATAAGATATTAGAAAGAAATAAGCCCATATTTTCCATCTTTCACTGTCCCCTGATCCCATATAACACATTTATTATTTCTTTCCCTGTGACTTTTTCTAATACTATTTGCTG
The DNA here is from genome assembly GCF_963676685.1 of Mytilus edulis. NCBI lineage: Eukaryota > Metazoa > Mollusca > Bivalvia > Mytilida > Mytilidae > Mytilus > Mytilus edulis. The sequence continues at coordinate 2,548 of NW_027267771.1, forward strand.
ATATTTTTCAAAAATCCCTCCATTTTAACTTGCAAGTGTAGGAATACATATTACAGACAACTATGACCTTTCTGTGACCCCCTTTTAAACTTTAAATTGAAAAACAAACTTTTTTAAATTTCATAAATTTAAATTTCAATTTAATTTAAAAAGTTTAATTCAAATTTTAAAAATAATTACACCATTGTTTTCCTTATTAAATTTTGAAGCCTGTAGCCAAATTTCATCCATGAAACTTTAAAAATGAGCTGACAATTGCAGATTAAAATGTTCAAAACATGCTCTCTGACAGGAACGGGGACCCAATTATTTGCCCCATTGGAACGCATTGAAAATCATAGTAAATACATAGGGTCCTGTTCAATAAATAATTTTGATAGCCACCTTGGGACTTCTGGTTCATGTTAGGCATTCATTTAGAAGTGTCTAAGTGCAATCTCAGTGCCTCATGACCGGCATTCCGTTGCAAAATTTTGTTTTTATTGACAACAGGGTCAGTCTGTCTACTTCCGGGAAAGAATAAAGGCTAGAATTTAGGCAATTTACTCTATGTACTGACGCCAGATTACATTTAAATCAATCAAAATTTTTACAGAAATTCAAACTAGAAAGCCTACCCTTTCAAATAAAACTACATTCAGTTACAGAACTAGTGAAATAATAACACTACACAATTTATAACAAAAGTTATATATTTTTTTTAAGAACTACATTCGTGGGTACCGGACTGGTTGCCCTAACTGGGATCCTATTCCTGTCAGACTTTATTTTTTTTCCCAGACTTAAAACTGCACTTTTAAAATAAAGATATACATCTCAGTAGTTATTGTGCAAAGTTTCAAAAAATTTGATCAAACAGTTACAGAATTATAGATCCTTATCTATAACATCTCAAATACCAGAAAATTGATCGGAGAAAATCTTAAATTCATGAAGAAAATATGCTAAAAATCAGCAAAACTTTTTTATTTCAAGAGATATTTACATTCTGTAAATTGCATAAGGTAGACAAATTCATTCTTTGTATGGAAATCTAGTTGAAACCAAAATTTGTTTAAAAATAAATTAAAAATATTATTTTTTTCAATTAAAATTAAAAAATCTTCTGTTTTAAAGAATTACATATGCAAAACAAGCATACCCCATAAACAATGGTATAAAATATGAGACAAAGTCTTCAAATAGTCTGCTAAGTTCATTTAAAATACAATATAAGAGGCTAGATGCAGAGAAGTTCTCACTTGTAGCTAAAACCAGTCAAACAGCACCTCCTATAGTTTAACAGATGTGAAGGGAAATCCTTGATCTTCCTGACCGCCTAACGCTACTGTGCGTTGTTGTACTTTTGACTGCTCTAAATGTCCCACTAGTTCATATGTGTGTTCTCTTGGACACTGAAACTGTTGGTGGCTGGGATCCATGTACTTTAGTCCAAGTTCACCAACCTGAATATAGATAACAAAGACAAGTTAATAATGCAGGAACTTTTAAAAATGAAACTTAGGAAAGAAGCATTAATTAAAATGAAATTCAAACAGTGAAACTATTAAAAGAGCACTAAGTGTTTCCTTAACCAGAAGCAGATCTCCAAAAGATCCAAAACCAAGGAAGATATAGCTCTATTCATTTACTGCTGAAATAGATACAGATAAAATTAACGGTCCTTTTAAGGACCATCAAAATCTTTAAAAGGGAGTCTTAAATTGTTGTACATTGAGTTTAAATTGCTTGTATAAGCTATATTATAGCCCTACCCCTTAAATATCTTCCAAAAAATGTAAAATTAGAGAGCCCCTGGCAAGTGTTTCTGAGTTCACACAATAATATGTGGCTATGTATGTGATGCGGCTCTAAATAAATGTTAGCTGGATTCGCACACAACTTTCATAACTGAACCGTGGCATTTAAATGATTTATTTAATAGCCACAATTTATCAAAAACTTATTAAAAACCTAAAACTGAAACTATGGGTTTATTTTCTGTTTCCAGGTCCCAGAAATAAGATATTAGAAAGAAATAAGCCCATATTTTCCATCTTTCACTGTCCCCTGATCCCATATAACACATTTATTATTTCTTTCCCTGTGACTTTTTCTAATACTATTTGCTGATATTTTTCAAAAATCCCTCCATTTTAACTTGCAAGTGTAGGAATACATATTACAGACAACTATGACCTTTCTGTGACCCCCTTTTAAACTTTAAATTGAAAAACAAACTTTTTTAAATTTCATAAATTTAAATTTCAATTTAATTTAAAAAGTTTAATTCAAATTTTAAAAATAATTACACCATTGTTTTCCTTATTAAATTTTGAAGCCTGTAGCCAAATTTCATCCATGAAACTTTAAAAATGAGCTGACAATTGCAGATTAAAATGTTCAAAACATGCTCTCTGACAGGAACGGGGACCCAATTATTTGCCCCATTGGAACGCATTGAAAATCATAGTAAATACATAGGGTCCTGTTCAATAAATAATTTTGATAGCCACCTTGGGACTTCTGGTTCATGTTAGGCATTCATTTAGAAGTGTCTAAGTGCAATCTCAGTGCCTCATGACCGGCATTCCGTTGCAAAATTTTGTTTTTATTGACAACAGGGTCAGTCTGTCTACTTCCGGGAAAGAATAAAGGCTAGAATTTAGGCAATTTACTCTATGTACTGACGCCAGATTACATTTAAATCAATCAAAATTTTTACAGAAATTCAAACTAGAAAGCCTACCCTTTCAAATAAAACTACATTCAGTTACAGAACTAGTGAAATAATAACACTACACAATTTATAACAAAAGTTATATATTTTTTTTAAGAACTACATTCGTGGGTACCGGACTGGTTGCCCTAACTGGGATCCTATTCCTGTCAGACTTTATTTTTTTTCCCAGACTTAAAACTGCACTTTTAAAATAAAGATATACATCTCAGTAGTTATTGTGCAAAGTTTCAAAAAATTTGATCAAACAGTTACAGAATTATAGATCCTTATCTATAACATCTCAAATACCAGAAAATTGATCGGAGAAAATCTTAAATTCATGAAGAAAATATGCTAAAAATCAGCAAAACTTTTTTATTTCAAGAGATATTTACATTCTGTAAATTGCATAAGGTAGACAAATTCATTCTTTGTATGGAAATCTAGTTGAAACCAAAATTTGTTTAAAAATAAATTAAAAATATTATTTTTTTCAATTAAAATTAAAAAATCTTCTGTTTTAAAGAATTACATATGCAAAACAAGCATACCCCATAAACAATGGTATAAAATATGAGACAAAGTCTTCAAATAGTCTGCTAAGTTCATTTAAAATACAATATAAGAGGCTAGATGCAGAGAAGTTCTCACTTGTAGCTAAAACCAGTCAAACAGCACCTCCTATAGTTTAACAGATGTGAAGGGAAATCCTTGATCTTCCTGACCGCCTAACGCTACTGTGCGTTGTTGTACTTTTGACTGCTCTAAATGTCCCACTAGTTCATATGTGTGTTCTCTTGGACACTGAAACTGTTGGTGGCTGGGATCCATGTACTTTAGTCCAAGTTCACCAACCTGAATATAGATAACAAAGACAAGTTAATAATGCAGGAACTTTTAAAAATGAAACTTAGGAAAGAAGCATTAATTAAAATGAAATTCAAACAGTGAAACTATTAAAAGAGCACTAAGTGTTTCCTTAACCAGAAGCAGATCTCCAAAAGATCCAAAACCAAGGAAGATATAGCTCTATTCATTTACTGCTGAAATAGATACAGATAAAATTAACGGTCCTTTTAAGGACCATCAAAATCTTTAAAAGGGAGTCTTAAATTGTTGTACATTGAGTTTAAATTGCTTGTATAAGCTATATTATAGCCCTACCCCTTAAATATCTTCCAAAAAATGTAAAATTAGAGAGCCCCTGGCAAGTGTTTCTGAGTTCACACAATAATATGTGGCTATGTATGTGATGCGGCTCTAAATAAATGTTAGCTGGATTCGCACACAACTTTCATAACTGAACCGTGGCATTTAAATGATTTATTTAATAGCCACAATTTATCAAAAACTTATTAAAAACCTAAAACTGAAACTATGGGTTTATTTTCTGTTTCCAGGTCCCAGAAATAAGATATTAGAAAGAAATAAGCCCATATTTTCCATCTTTCACTGTCCCCTGATCCCATATAACACATTTATTATTTCTTTCCCTGTGACTTTTTCTAATACTATTTGCTGATATTTTTCAAAAATCCCTCCATTTTAACTTGCAAGTGTAGGAATACATATTACAGACAACTATGACCTTTCTGTGACCCCCTTTTAAACTTTAAATTGAAAAACAAACTTTTTTAAATTTCATAAATTTAAATTTCAATTTAATTTAAAAAGTTTAATTCAAATTTTAAAAATAATTACACCATTGTTTTCCTTATTAAATTTTGAAGCCTGTAGCCAAATTTCATCCATGAAACTTTAAAAATGAGCTGACAATTGCAGATTAAAATGTTCAAAACATGCTCTCTGACAGGAACGGGGACCCAATTATTTGCCCCATTGGAACGCATTGAAAATCATAGTAAATACATAGGGTCCTGTTCAATAAATAATTTTGATAGCCACCTTGGGACTTCTGGTTCATGTTAGGCATTCATTTAGAAGTGTCTAAGTGCAATCTCAGTGCCTCATGACCGGCATTCCGTTGCAAAATTTTGTTTTTATTGACAACAGGGTCAGTCTGTCTACTTCCGGGAAAGAATAAAGGCTAGAATTTAGGCAATTTACTCTATGTACTGACGCCAGATTACATTTAAATCAATCAAAATTTTTACAGAAATTCAAACTAGAAAGCCTACCCTTTCAAATAAAACTACATTCAGTTACAGAACTAGTGAAATAATAACACTACACAATTTATAACAAAAGTTATATATTTTTTTTAAGAACTACATTCGTGGGTACCGGACTGGTTGCCCTAACTGGGATCCTATTCCTGTCAGACTTTATTTTTTTTCCCAGACTTAAAACTGCACTTTTAAAATAAAGATATACATCTCAGTAGTTATTGTGCAAAGTTTCAAAAAATTTGATCAAACAGTTACAGAATTATAGATCCTTATCTATAACATCTCAAATACCAGAAAATTGATCGGAGAAAATCTTAAATTCATGAAGAAAATATGCTAAAAATCAGCAAAACTTTTTTATTTCAAGAGATATTTACATTCTGTAAATTGCATAAGGTAGACAAATTCATTCTTTGTATGGAAATCTAGTTGAAACCAAAATTTGTTTAAAAATAAATTAAAAATATTATTTTTTTCAATTAAAATTAAAAAATCTTCTGTTTTAAAGAATTACATATGCAAAACAAGCATACCCCATAAACAATGGTATAAAATATGAGACAAAGTCTTCAAATAGTCTGCTAAGTTCATTTAAAATACAATATAAGAGGCTAGATGCAGAGAAGTTCTCACTTGTAGCTAAAACCAGTCAAACAGCACCTCCTATAGTTTAACAGATGTGAAGGGAAATCCTTGATCTTCCTGACCGCCTAACGCTACTGTGCGTTGTTGTACTTTTGACTGCTCTAAATGTCCCACTAGTTCATATGTGTGTTCTCTTGGACACTGAAACTGTTGGTGGCTGGGATCCATGTACTTTAGTCCAAGTTCACCAACCTGAATATAGATAACAAAGACAAGTTAATAATGCAGGAACTTTTAAAAATGAAACTTAGGAAAGAAGCATTAATTAAAATGAAATTCAAACAGTGAAACTATTAAAAGAGCACTAAGTGTTTCCTTAACCAGAAGCAGATCTCCAAAAGATCCAAAACCAAGGAAGATATAGCTCTATTCATTTACTGCTGAAATAGATACAGATAAAATTAACGGTCCTTTTAAGGACCATCAAAATCTTTAAAAGGGAGTCTTAAATTGTTGTACATTGAGTTTAAATTGCTTGTATAAGCTATATTATAGCCCTACCCCTTAAATATCTTCCAAAAAATGTAAAATTAGAGAGCCCCTGGCAAGTGTTTCTGAGTTCACACAATAATATGTGGCTATGTATGTGATGCGGCTCTAAATAAATGTTAGCTGGATTCGCACACAACTTTCATAACTGAACCGTGGCATTTAAATGATTTATTTAATAGCCACAATTTATCAAAAACTTATTAAAAACCTAAAACTGAAACTATGGGTTTATTTTCTGTTTCCAGGTCCCAGAAATAAGATATTAGAAAGAAATAAGCCCATATTTTCCATCTTTCACTGTCCCCTGATCCCATATAACACATTTATTATTTCTTTCCCTGTGACTTTTTCTAATACTATTTGCTGATATTTTTCAAAAATCCCTCCATTTTAACTTGCAAGTGTAGGAATACATATTACAGACAACTATGACCTTTCTGTGACCCCCTTTTAAACTTTAAATTGAAAAACAAACTTTTTTAAATTTCATAAATTTAAATTTCAATTTAATTTAAAAAGTTTAATTCAAATTTTAAAAATAATTACACCATTGTTTTCCTTATTAAATTTTGAAGCCTGTAGCCAAATTTCATCCATGAAACTTTAAAAATGAGCTGACAATTGCAGATTAAAATGTTCAAAACATGCTCTCTGACAGGAACGGGGACCCAATTATTTGCCCCATTGGAACGCATTGAAAATCATAGTAAATACATAGGGTCCTGTTCAATAAATAATTTTGATAGCCACCTTGGGACTTCTGGTTCATGTTAGGCATTCATTTAGAAGTGTCTAAGTGCAATCTCAGTGCCTCATGACCGGCATTCCGTTGCAAAATTTTGTTTTTATTGACAACAGGGTCAGTCTGTCTACTTCCGGGAAAGAATAAAGGCTAGAATTTAGGCAATTTACTCTATGTACTGACGCCAGATTACATTTAAATCAATCAAAATTTTTACAGAAATTCAAACTAGAAAGCCTACCCTTTCAAATAAAACTACATTCAGTTACAGAACTAGTGAAATAATAACACTACACAATTTATAACAAAAGTTATATATTTTTTTTAAGAACTACATTCGTGGGTACCGGACTGGTTGCCCTAACTGGGATCCTATTCCTGTCAGACTTTATTTTTTTTCCCAGACTTAAAACTGCACTTTTAAAATAAAGATATACATCTCAGTAGTTATTGTGCAAAGTTTCAAAAAATTTGATCAAACAGTTACAGAATTATAGATCCTTATCTATAACATCTCAAATACCAGAAAATTGATCGGAGAAAATCTTAAATTCATGAAGAAAATATGCTAAAAATCAGCAAAACTTTTTTATTTCAAGAGATATTTACATTCTGTAAATTGCATAAGGTAGACAAATTCATTCTTTGTATGGAAATCTAGTTGAAACCAAAATTTGTTTAAAAATAAATTAAAAATATTATTTTTTTCAATTAAAATTAAAAAATCTTCTGTTTTAAAGAATTACATATGCAAAACAAGCATACCCCATAAACAATGGTATAAAATATGAGACAAAGTCTTCAAATAGTCTGCTAAGTTCATTTAAAATACAATATAAGAGGCTAGATGCAGAGAAGTTCTCACTTGTAGCTAAAACCAGTCAAACAGCACCTCCTATAGTTTAACAGATGTGAAGGGAAATCCTTGATCTTCCTGACCGCCTAACGCTACTGTGCGTTGTTGTACTTTTGACTGCTCTAAATGTCCCACTAGTTCATATGTGTGTTCTCTTGGACACTGAAACTGTTGGTGGCTGGGATCCATGTACTTTAGTCCAAGTTCACCAACCTGAATATAGATAACAAAGACAAGTTAATAATGCAGGAACTTTTAAAAATGAAACTTAGGAAAGAAGCATTAATTAAAATGAAATTCAAACAGTGAAACTATTAAAAGAGCACTAAGTGTTTCCTTAACCAGAAGCAGATCTCCAAAAGATCCAAAACCAAGGAAGATATAGCTCTATTCATTTACTGCTGAAATAGATACAGATAAAATTAACGGTCCTTTTAAGGACCATCAAAATCTTTAAAAGGGAGTCTTAAATTGTTGTACATTGAGTTTAAATTGCTTGTATAAGCTATATTATAGCCCTACCCCTTAAATATCTTCCAAAAAATGTAAAATTAGAGAGCCCCTGGCAAGTGTTTCTGAGTTCACACAATAATATGTGGCTATGTATGTGATGCGGCTCTAAATAAATGTTAGCTGGATTCGCACACAACTTTCATAACTGAACCGTGGCATTTAAATGATTTATTTAATAGCCACAATTTATCAAAAACTTATTAAAAACCTAAAACTGAAACTATGGGTTTATTTTCTGTTTCCAGGTCCCAGAAATAAGATATTAGAAAGAAATAAGCCCATATTTTCCATCTTTCACTGTCCCCTGATCCCATATAACACATTTATTATTTCTTTCCCTGTGACTTTTTCTAATACTATTTGCTGATATTTTTCAAAAATCCCTCCATTTTAACTTGCAAGTGTAGGAATACATATTACAGACAACTATGACCTTTCTGTGACCCCCTTTTAAACTTTAAATTGAAAAACAAACTTTTTTAAATTTCATAAATTTAAATTTCAATTTAATTTAAAAAGTTTAATTCAAATTTTAAAAATAATTACACCATTGTTTTCCTTATTAAATTTTGAAGCCTGTAGCCAAATTTCATCCATGAAACTTTAAAAATGAGCTGACAATTGCAGATTAAAATGTTCAAAACATGCTCTCTGACAGGAACGGGGACCCAATTATTTGCCCCATTGGAACGCATTGAAAATCATAGTAAATACATAGGGTCCTGTTCAATAAATAATTTTGATAGCCACCTTGGGACTTCTGGTTCATGTTAGGCATTCATTTAGAAGTGTCTAAGTGCAATCTCAGTGCCTCATGACCGGCATTCCGTTGCAAAATTTTGTTTTTATTGACAACAGGGTCAGTCTGTCTACTTCCGGGAAAGAATAAAGGCTAGAATTTAGGCAATTTACTCTATGTACTGACGCCAGATTACATTTAAATCAATCAAAATTTTTACAGAAATTCAAACTAGAAAGCCTACCCTTTCAAATAAAACTACATTCAGTTACAGAACTAGTGAAATAATAACACTACACAATTTATAACAAAAGTTATATATTTTTTTTAAGAACTACATTCGTGGGTACCGGACTGGTTGCCCTAACTGGGATCCTATTCCTGTCAGACTTTATTTTTTTTCCCAGACTTAAAACTGCACTTTTAAAATAAAGATATACATCTCAGTAGTTATTGTGCAAAGTTTCAAAAAATTTGATCAAACAGTTACAGAATTATAGATCCTTATCTATAACATCTCAAATACCAGAAAATTGATCGGAGAAAATCTTAAATTCATGAAGAAAATATGCTAAAAATCAGCAAAACTTTTTTATTTCAAGAGATATTTACATTCTGTAAATTGCATAAGGTAGACAAATTCATTCTTTGTATGGAAATCTAGTTGAAACCAAAATTTGTTTAAAAATAAATTAAAAATATTATTTTTTTCAATTAAAATTAAAAAATCTTCTGTTTTAAAGAATTACATATGCAAAACAAGCATACCCCATAAACAATGGTATAAAATATGAGACAAAGTCTTCAAATAGTCTGCTAAGTTCATTTAAAATACAATATAAGAGGCTAGATGCAGAGAAGTTCTCACTTGTAGCTAAAACCAGTCAAACAGCACCTCCTATAGTTTAACAGATGTGAAGGGAAATCCTTGATCTTCCTGACCGCCTAACGCTACTGTGCGTTGTTGTACTTTTGACTGCTCTAAATGTCCCACTAGTTCATATGTGTGTTCTCTTGGACACTGAAACTGTTGGTGGCTGGGATCCATGTACTTTAGTCCAAGTTCACCAACCTGAATATAGATAACAAAGACAAGTTAATAATGCAGGAACTTTTAAAAATGAAACTTAGGAAAGAAGCATTAATTAAAATGAAATTCAAACAGTGAAACTATTAAAAGAGCACTAAGTGTTTCCTTAACCAGAAGCAGATCTCCAAAAGATCCAAAACCAAGGAAGATATAGCTCTATTCATTTACTGCTGAAATAGATACAGATAAAATTAACGGTCCTTTTAAGGACCATCAAAATCTTTAAAAGGGAGTCTTAAATTGTTGTACATTGAGTTTAAATTGCTTGTATAAGCTATATTATAGCCCTACCCCTTAAATATCTTCCAAAAAATGTAAAATTAGAGAGCCCCTGGCAAGTGTTTCTGAGTTCACACAATAATATGTGGCTATGTATGTGATGCGGCTCTAAATAAATGTTAGCTGGATTCGCACACAACTTTCATAACTGAACCGTGGCATTTAAATGATTTATTTAATAGCCACAATTTATCAAAAACTTATTAAAAACCTAAAACTGAAACTATGGGTTTATTTTCTGTTTCCAGGTCCCAGAAATAAGATATTAGAAAGAAATAAGCCCATATTTTCCATCTTTCACTGTCCCCTGATCCCATATAACACATTTATTATTTCTTTCCCTGTGACTTTTTCTAATACTATTTGCTGATATTTTTCAAAAATCCCTCCATTTTAACTTGCAAGTGTAGGAATACATATTACAGACAACTATGACCTTTCTGTGACCCCCTTTTAAACTTTAAATTGAAAAACAAACTTTTTTAAATTTCATAAATTTAAATTTCAATTTAATTTAAAAAGTTTAATTCAAATTTTAAAAATAATTACACCATTGTTTTCCTTATTAAATTTTGAAGCCTGTAGCCAAATTTCATCCATGAAACTTTAAAAATGAGCTGACAATTGCAGATTAAAATGTTCAAAACATGCTCTCTGACAGGAACGGGGACCCAATTATTTGCCCCATTGGAACGCATTGAAAATCATAGTAAATACATAGGGTCCTGTTCAATAAATAATTTTGATAGCCACCTTGGGACTTCTGGTTCATGTTAGGCATTCATTTAGAAGTGTCTAAGTGCAATCTCAGTGCCTCATGACCGGCATTCCGTTGCAAAATTTTGTTTTTATTGACAACAGGGTCAGTCTGTCTACTTCCGGGAAAGAATAAAGGCTAGAATTTAGGCAATTTACTCTATGTACTGACGCCAGATTACATTTAAATCAATCAAAATTTTTACAGAAATTCAAACTAGAAAGCCTACCCTTTCAAATAAAACTACATTCAGTTACAGAACTAGTGAAATAATAACACTACACAATTTATAACAAAAGTTATATATTTTTTTTAAGAACTACATTCGTGGGTACCGGACTGGTTGCCCTAACTGGGATCCTATTCCTGTCAGACTTTATTTTTTTTCCCAGACTTAAAACTGCACTTTTAAAATAAAGATATACATCTCAGTAGTTATTGTGCAAAGTTTCAAAAAATTTGATCAAACAGTTACAGAATTATAGATCCTTATCTATAACATCTCAAATACCAGAAAATTGATCGGAGAAAATCTTAAATTCATGAAGAAAATATGCTAAAAATCAGCAAAACTTTTTTATTTCAAGAGATATTTACATTCTGTAAATTGCATAAGGTAGACAAATTCATTCTTTGTATGGAAATCTAGTTGAAACCAAAATTTGTTTAAAAATAAATTAAAAATATTATTTTTTTCAATTAAAATTAAAAAATCTTCTGTTTTAAAGAATTACATATGCAAAACAAGCATACCCCATAAACAATGGTATAAAATATGAGACAAAGTCTTCAAATAGTCTGCTAAGTTCATTTAAAATACAATATAAGAGGCTAGATGCAGAGAAGTTCTCACTTGTAGCTAAAACCAGTCAAACAGCACCTCCTATAGTTTAACAGATGTGAAGGGAAATCCTTGATCTTCCTGACCGCCTAACGCTACTGTGCGTTGTTGTACTTTTGACTGCTCTAAATGTCCCACTAGTTCATATGTGTGTTCTCTTGGACACTGAAACTGTTGGTGGCTGGGATCCATGTACTTTAGTCCAAGTTCACCAACCTGAATATAGATAACAAAGACAAGTTAATAATGCAGGAACTTTTAAAAATGAAACTTAGGAAAGAAGCATTAATTAAAATGAAATTCAAACAGTGAAACTATTAAAAGAGCACTAAGTGTTTCCTTAACCAGAAGCAGATCTCCAAAAGATCCAAAACCAAGGAAGATATAGCTCTATTCATTTACTGCTGAAATAGATACAGATAAAATTAACGGTCCTTTTAAGGACCATCAAAATCTTTAAAAGGGAGTCTTAAATTGTTGTACATTGAGTTTAAATTGCTTGTATAAGCTATATTATAGCCCTACCCCTTAAATATCTTCCAAAAAATGTAAAATTAGAGAGCCCCTGGCAAGTGTTTCTGAGTTCACACAATAATATGTGGCTATGTATGTGATGCGGCTCTAAATAAATGTTAGCTGGATTCGCACACAACTTTCATAACTGAACCGTGGCATTTAAATGATTTATTTAATAGCCACAATTTATCAAAAACTTATTAAAAACCTAAAACTGAAACTATGGGTTTATTTTCTGTTTCCAGGTCCCAGAAATAAGATATTAGAAAGAAATAAGCCCATATTTTCCATCTTTCACTGTCCCCTGATCCCATATAACACATTTATTATTTCTTTCCCTGTGACTTTTTCTAATACTATTTGCTGATATTTTTCAAAAATCCCTCCATTTTAACTTGCAAGTGTAGGAATACATATTACAGACAACTATGACCTTTCTGTGACCCCCTTTTAAACTTTAAATTGAAAAACAAACTTTTTTAAATTTCATAAATTTAAATTTCAATTTAATTTAAAAAGTTTAATTCAAATTTTAAAAATAATTACACCATTGTTTTCCTTATTAAATTTTGAAGCCTGTAGCCAAATTTCATCCATGAAACTTTAAAAATGAGCTGACAATTGCAGATTAAAATGTTCAAAACATGCTCTCTGACAGGAACGGGGACCCAATTATTTGCCCCATTGGAACGCATTGAAAATCATAGTAAATACATAGGGTCCTGTTCAATAAATAATTTTGATAGCCACCTTGGGACTTCTGGTTCATGTTAGGCATTCATTTAGAAGTGTCTAAGTGCAATCTCAGTGCCTCATGACCGGCATTCCGTTGCAAAATTTTGTTTTTATTGACAACAGGGTCAGTCTGTCTACTTCCGGGAAAGAATAAAGGCTAGAATTTAGGCAATTTACTCTATGTACTGACGCCAGATTACATTTAAATCAATCAAAATTTTTACAGAAATTCAAACTAGAAAGCCTACCCTTTCAAATAAAACTACATTCAGTTACAGAACTAGTGAAATAATAACACTACACAATGTATAACAAAAGTTATATATTTTTTTTAAGAACTACATTCGTGGGTACCGGACTGGTTGCCCTAACTGGGATCCTATTCCTGTCAGACTTTATTTTTTTTCCCAGACTTAAAACTGCACTTTTAAAATAAAGATATACATCTCAGTAGTTATTGTGCAAAGTTTCAAAAAATTTGATCAAACAGTTACAGAATTATAGATCCTTATCTATAACATCTCAAATACCAGAAAATTGATCGGAGAAAATCTTAAATTCATGAAGAAAATATGCTAAAAATCAGCAAAACTTTTTTATTTCAAGAGATATTTACATTCTGTAAATTGCATAAGGTAGACAAATTCATTCTTTGTATGGAAATCTAGTTGAAACCAAAATTTGTTTAAAAATAAATTAAAAATATTATTTTTTTCAATTAAAATTAAAAAATCTTCTGTTTTAAAGAATTACATATGCAAAACAAGCATACCCCATAAACAATGGTATAAAATATGAGACAAAGTCTTCAAATAGTCTGCTAAGTTCATTTAAAATACAATATAAGAGGCTAGATGCAGAGAAGTTCTCACTTGTAGCTAAAACCAGTCAAACAGCACCTCCTATAGTTTAACAGATGTGAAGGGAAATCCTTGATCTTCCTGACCGCCTAACGCTACTGTGCGTTGTTGTACTTTTGACTGCTCTAAATGTCCCACTAGTTCATATGTGTGTTCTCTTGGACACTGAAACTGTTGGTGGCTGGGATCCATGTACTTTAGTCCAAGTTCACCAACCTGAATATAGATAACAAAGACAAGTTAATAATGCAGGAACTTTTAAAAATGAAACTTAGGAAAGAAGCATTAATTAAAATGAAATTCAAACAGTGAAACTATTAAAAGAGCACTAAGTGTTTCCTTAACCAGAAGCAGATCTCCAAAAGATCCAAAACCAAGGAAGATATAGCTCTATTCATTTACTGCTGAAATAGATACAGATAAAATTAACGGTCCTTTTAAGGACCATCAAAATCTTTAAAAGGGAGTCTTAAATTGTTGTACATTGAGTTTAAATTGCTTGTATAAGCTATATTATAGCCCTACCCCTTAAATATCTTCCAAAAAATGTAAAATTAGAGAGCCCCTGGCAAGTGTTTCTGAGTTCACACAATAATATGTGGCTATGTATGTGATGCGGCTCTAAATAAATGTTAGCTGGATTCGCACACAACTTTCATAACTGAACCGTGGCATTTAAATGATTTATTTAATAGCCACAATTTATCAAAACTTATTAAAAACCTAAAACTGAAACTATGGGTTTATTTTCTGTTTCCAGGTCCCAGAAATAAGATATTAGAAAGAAATAAGCCCATATTTTCCATCTTTCACTGTCCCCTGATCCCATATAACACATTTATTATTTCTTTCCCTGTGACTTTTTCTAATACTATTTGCTGATATTTTTCAAAAATCCCTCCATTTTAACTTGCAAGTGTAGGAATACATATTACAGACAACTATGACCTTTCTGTGACCCCCTTTTAAACTTTAAATTGAAAAACAAACTTTTTTAAATTTCATAAATTTAAATTTCAATTTAATTTAAAAAGTTTAATTCAAATTTTAAAAATAATTACACCATTGTTTTCCTTATTAAATTTTGAAGCCTGTAGCCAAATTTCATCCATGAAACTTTAAAAATGAGCTGACAATTGCAGATTAAAATGTTCAAAACATGCTCTCTGACAGGAACGGGGACCCAATTATTTGCCCCATTGGAACGCATTGAAAATCATAGTAAATACATAGGGTCCTGTTCAATAAATAATTTTGATAGCCACCTTGGGACTTCTGGTTCATGTTAGGCATTCATTTAGAAGTGTCTAAGTGCAATCTCAGTGCCTCATGACCGGCATTCCGTTGCAAAATTTTGTTTTTATTGACAACAGGGTCAGTCTGTCTACTTCCGGGAAAGAATAAAGGCTAGAATTTAGGCAATTTACTCTATGTACTGACGCCAGATTACATTTAAATCAATCAAAATTTTTACAGAAATTCAAACTAGAAAGCCTACCCTTTCAAATAAAACTACATTCAGTTACA
The DNA here is from genome assembly GCF_963676685.1 of Mytilus edulis. Taxonomy (NCBI): domain Eukaryota; kingdom Metazoa; phylum Mollusca; class Bivalvia; order Mytilida; family Mytilidae; genus Mytilus; species Mytilus edulis. The sequence goes on from NW_027267771.1 coordinate 17,970, forward strand.
GAACTAGTGAAATAATAACACTACACAATGTATAACAAAAGTTATATATTTTTTTTAAGAACTACATTCGTGGGTACCGGACTGGTTGCCCTAACTGGGATCCTATTCCTGTCAGACTTTATTTTTTTTCCCAGACTTAAAACTGCACTTTTAAAATAAAGATATACATCTCAGTAGTTATTGTGCAAAGTTTCAAAAAATTTGATCAAACAGTTACAGAATTATAGATCCTTATCTATAACATCTCAAATACCAGAAAATTGATCGGAGAAAATCTTAAATTCATGAAGAAAATATGCTAAAAATCAGCAAAACTTTTTTATTTCAAGAGATATTTACATTCTGTAAATTGCATAAGGTAGACAAATTCATTCTTTGTATGGAAATCTAGTTGAAACCAAAATTTGTTTAAAAATAAATTAAAAATATTATTTTTTTCAATTAAAATTAAAAAATCTTCTGTTTTAAAGAATTACATATGCAAAACAAGCATACCCCATAAACAATGGTATAAAATATGAGACAAAGTCTTCAAATAGTCTGCTAAGTTCATTTAAAATACAATATAAGAGGCTAGATGCAGAGAAGTTCTCACTTGTAGCTAAAACCAGTCAAACAGCACCTCCTATAGTTTAACAGATGTGAAGGGAAATCCTTGATCTTCCTGACCGCCTAACGCTACTGTGCGTTGTTGTACTTTTGACTGCTCTAAATGTCCCACTAGTTCATATGTGTGTTCTCTTGGACACTGAAACTGTTGGTGGCTGGGATCCATGTACTTTAGTCCAAGTTCACCAACCTGAATATAGATAACAAAGACAAGTTAATAATGCAGGAACTTTTAAAAATGAAACTTAGGAAAGAAGCATTAATTAAAATGAAATTCAAACAGTGAAACTATTAAAAGAGCACTAAGTGTTTCCTTAACCAGAAGCAGATCTCCAAAAGATCCAAAACCAAGGAAGATATAGCTCTATTCATTTACTGCTGAAATAGATACAGATAAAATTAACGGTCCTTTTAAGGACCATCAAAATCTTTAAAAGGGAGTCTTAAATTGTTGTACATTGAGTTTAAATTGCTTGTATAAGCTATATTATAGCCCTACCCCTTAAATATCTTCCAAAAAATGTAAAATTAGAGAGCCCCTGGCAAGTGTTTCTGAGTTCACACAATAATATGTGGCTATGTATGTGATGCGGCTCTAAATAAATGTTAGCTGGATTCGCACACAACTTTCATAACTGAACCGTGGCATTTAAATGATTTATTTAATAGCCACAATTTATCAAAAACTTATTAAAAACCTAAAACTGAAACTATGGGTTTATTTTCTGTTTCCAGGTCCCAGAAATAAGATATTAGAAAGAAATAAGCCCATATTTTCCATCTTTCACTGTCCCCTGATCCCATATAACACATTTATTATTTCTTTCCCTGTGACTTTTTCTAATACTATTTGCTGATATTTTTCAAAAATCCCTCCATTTTAACTTGCAAGTGTAGGAATACATATTACAGACAACTATGACCTTTCTGTGACCCCCTTTTAAACTTTAAATTGAAAAACAAACTTTTTTAAATTTCATAAATTTAAATTTCAATTTAATTTAAAAAGTTTAATTCAAATTTTAAAAATAATTACACCATTGTTTTCCTTATTAAATTTTGAAGCCTGTAGCCAAATTTCATCCATGAAACTTTAAAAATGAGCTGACAATTGCAGATTAAAATGTTCAAAACATGCTCTCTGACAGGAACGGGGACCCAATTATTTGCCCCATTGGAACGCATTGAAAATCATAGTAAATACATAGGGTCCTGTTCAATAAATAATTTTGATAGCCACCTTGGGACTTCTGGTTCATGTTAGGCATTCATTTAGAAGTGTCTAAGTGCAATCTCAGTGCCTCATGACCGGCATTCCGTTGCAAAATTTTGTTTTTATTGACAACAGGGTCAGTCTGTCTACTTCCGGGAAAGAATAAAGGCTAGAATTTAGGCAATTTACTCTATGTACTGACGCCAGATTACATTTAAATCAATCAAAATTTTTACAGAAATTCAAACTAGAAAGCCTACCCTTTCAAATAAAACTACATTCAGTTACAGAACTAGTGAAATAATAACACTACACAATTTATAACAAAAGTTATATATTTTTTTTAAGAACTACATTCGTGGGTACCGGACTGGTTGCCCTAACTGGGATCCTATTCCTGTCAGACTTTATTTTTTTTCCCAGACTTAAAACTGCACTTTTAAAATAAAGATATACATCTCAGTAGTTATTGTGCAAAGTTTCAAAAAATTTGATCAAACAGTTACAGAATTATAGATCCTTATCTATAACATCTCAAATACCAGAAAATTGATCGGAGAAAATCTTAAATTCATGAAGAAAATATGCTAAAAATCAGCAAAACTTTTTTATTTCAAGAGATATTTACATTCTGTAAATTGCATAAGGTAGACAAATTCATTCTTTGTATGGAAATCTAGTTGAAACCAAAATTTGTTTAAAAATAAATTAAAAATATTATTTTTTTCAATTAAAATTAAAAAATCTTCTGTTTTAAAGAATTACATATGCAAAACAAGCATACCCCATAAACAATGGTATAAAATATGAGACAAAGTCTTCAAATAGTCTGCTAAGTTCATTTAAAATACAATATAAGAGGCTAGATGCAGAGAAGTTCTCACTTGTAGCTAAAACCAGTCAAACAGCACCTCCTATAGTTTAACAGATGTGAAGGGAAATCCTTGATCTTCCTGACCGCCTAACGCTACTGTGCGTTGTTGTACTTTTGACTGCTCTAAATGTCCCACTAGTTCATATGTGTGTTCTCTTGGACACTGAAACTGTTGGTGGCTGGGATCCATGTACTTTAGTCCAAGTTCACCAACCTGAATATAGATAACAAAGACAAGTTAATAATGCAGGAACTTTTAAAAATGAAACTTAGGAAAGAAGCATTAATTAAAATGAAATTCAAACAGTGAAACTATTAAAAGAGCACTAAGTGTTTCCTTAACCAGAAGCAGATCTCCAAAAGATCCAAAACCAAGGAAGATATAGCTCTATTCATTTACTGCTGAAATAGATACAGATAAAATTAACGGTCCTTTTAAGGACCATCAAAATCTTTAAAAGGGAGTCTTAAATTGTTGTACATTGAGTTTAAATTGCTTGTATAAGCTATATTATAGCCCTACCCCTTAAATATCTTCCAAAAAATGTAAAATTAGAGAGCCCCTGGCAAGTGTTTCTGAGTTCACACAATAATATGTGGCTATGTATGTGATGCGGCTCTAAATAAATGTTAGCTGGATTCGCACACAACTTTCATAACTGAACCGTGGCATTTAAATGATTTATTTAATAGCCACAATTTATCAAAAACTTATTAAAAACCTAAAACTGAAACTATGGGTTTATTTTCTGTTTCCAGGTCCCAGAAATAAGATATTAGAAAGAAATAAGCCCATATTTTCCATCTTTCACTGTCCCCTGATCCCATATAACACATTTATTATTTCTTTCCCTGTGACTTTTTCTAATACTATTTGCTGATATTTTTCAAAAATCCCTCCATTTTAACTTGCAAGTGTAGGAATACATATTACAGACAACTATGACCTTTCTGTGACCCCCTTTTAAACTTTAAATTGAAAAACAAACTTTTTTAAATTTCATAAATTTAAATTTCAATTTAATTTAAAAAGTTTAATTCAAATTTTAAAAATAATTACACCATTGTTTTCCTTATTAAATTTTGAAGCCTGTAGCCAAATTTCATCCATGAAACTTTAAAAATGAGCTGACAATTGCAGATTAAAATGTTCAAAACATGCTCTCTGACAGGAACGGGGACCCAATTATTTGCCCCATTGGAACGCATTGAAAATCATAGTAAATACATAGGGTCCTGTTCAATAAATAATTTTGATAGCCACCTTGGGACTTCTGGTTCATGTTAGGCATTCATTTAGAAGTGTCTAAGTGCAATCTCAGTGCCTCATGACCGGCATTCCGTTGCAAAATTTTGTTTTTATTGACAACAGGGTCAGTCTGTCTACTTCCGGGAAAGAATAAAGGCTAGAATTTAGGCAATTTACTCTATGTACTGACGCCAGATTACATTTAAATCAATCAAAATTTTTACAGAAATTCAAACTAGAAAGCCTACCCTTTCAAATAAAACTACATTCAGTTACAGAACTAGTGAAATAATAACACTACACAATTTATAACAAAAGTTATATATTTTTTTTAAGAACTACATTCGTGGGTACCGGACTGGTTGCCCTAACTGGGATCCTATTCCTGTCAGACTTTATTTTTTTTCCCAGACTTAAAACTGCACTTTTAAAATAAAGATATACATCTCAGTAGTTATTGTGCAAAGTTTCAAAAAATTTGATCAAACAGTTACAGAATTATAGATCCTTATCTATAACATCTCAAATACCAGAAAATTGATCGGAGAAAATCTTAAATTCATGAAGAAAATATGCTAAAAATCAGCAAAACTTTTTTATTTCAAGAGATATTTACATTCTGTAAATTGCATAAGGTAGACAAATTCATTCTTTGTATGGAAATCTAGTTGAAACCAAAATTTGTTTAAAAATAAATTAAAAATATTATTTTTTTCAATTAAAATTAAAAAATCTTCTGTTTTAAAGAATTACATATGCAAAACAAGCATACCCCATAAACAATGGTATAAAATATGAGACAAAGTCTTCAAATAGTCTGCTAAGTTCATTTAAAATACAATATAAGAGGCTAGATGCAGAGAAGTTCTCACTTGTAGCTAAAACCAGTCAAACAGCACCTCCTATAGTTTAACAGATGTGAAGGGAAATCCTTGATCTTCCTGACCGCCTAACGCTACTGTGCGTTGTTGTACTTTTGACTGCTCTAAATGTCCCACTAGTTCATATGTGTGTTCTCTTGGACACTGAAACTGTTGGTGGCTGGGATCCATGTACTTTAGTCCAAGTTCACCAACCTGAATATAGATAACAAAGACAAGTTAATAATGCAGGAACTTTTAAAAATGAAACTTAGGAAAGAAGCATTAATTAAAATGAAATTCAAACAGTGAAACTATTAAAAGAGCACTAAGTGTTTCCTTAACCAGAAGCAGATCTCCAAAAGATCCAAAACCAAGGAAGATATAGCTCTATTCATTTACTGCTGAAATAGATACAGATAAAATTAACGGTCCTTTTAAGGACCATCAAAATCTTTAAAAGGGAGTCTTAAATTGTTGTACATTGAGTTTAAATTGCTTGTATAAGCTATATTATAGCCCTACCCCTTAAATATCTTCCAAAAAATGTAAAATTAGAGAGCCCCTGGCAAGTGTTTCTGAGTTCACACAATAATATGTGGCTATGTATGTGATGCGGCTCTAAATAAATGTTAGCTGGATTCGCACACAACTTTCATAACTGAACCGTGGCATTTAAATGATTTATTTAATAGCCACAATTTATCAAAAACTTATTAAAAACCTAAAACTGAAACTATGGGTTTATTTTCTGTTTCCAGGTCCCAGAAATAAGATATTAGAAAGAAATAAGCCCATATTTTCCATCTTTCACTGTCCCCTGATCCCATATAACACATTTATTATTTCTTTCCCTGTGACTTTTTCTAATACTATTTGCTGATATTTTTCAAAAATCCCTCCATTTTAACTTGCAAGTGTAGGAATACATATTACAGACAACTATGACCTTTCTGTGACCCCCTTTTAAACTTTAAATTGAAAAACAAACTTTTTTAAATTTCATAAATTTAAATTTCAATTTAATTTAAAAAGTTTAATTCAAATTTTAAAAATAATTACACCATTGTTTTCCTTATTAAATTTTGAAGCCTGTAGCCAAATTTCATCCATGAAACTTTAAAAATGAGCTGACAATTGCAGATTAAAATGTTCAAAACATGCTCTCTGACAGGAACGGGGACCCAATTATTTGCCCCATTGGAACGCATTGAAAATCATAGTAAATACATAGGGTCCTGTTCAATAAATAATTTTGATAGCCACCTTGGGACTTCTGGTTCATGTTAGGCATTCATTTAGAAGTGTCTAAGTGCAATCTCAGTGCCTCATGACCGGCATTCCGTTGCAAAATTTTGTTTTTATTGACAACAGGGTCAGTCTGTCTACTTCCGGGAAAGAATAAAGGCTAGAATTTAGGCAATTTACTCTATGTACTGACGCCAGATTACATTTAAATCAATCAAAATTTTTACAGAAATTCAAACTAGAAAGCCTACCCTTTCAAATAAAACTACATTCAGTTACAGAACTAGTGAAATAATAACACTACACAATTTATAACAAAAGTTATATATTTTTTTTAAGAACTACATTCGTGGGTACCGGACTGGTTGCCCTAACTGGGATCCTATTCCTGTCAGACTTTATTTTTTTTCCCAGACTTAAAACTGCACTTTTAAAATAAAGATATACATCTCAGTAGTTATTGTGCAAAGTTTCAAAAAATTTGATCAAACAGTTACAGAATTATAGATCCTTATCTATAACATCTCAAATACCAGAAAATTGATCGGAGAAAATCTTAAATTCATGAAGAAAATATGCTAAAAATCAGCAAAACTTTTTTATTTCAAGAGATATTTACATTCTGTAAATTGCATAAGGTAGACAAATTCATTCTTTGTATGGAAATCTAGTTGAAACCAAAATTTGTTTAAAAATAAATTAAAAATATTATTTTTTTCAATTAAAATTAAAAAATCTTCTGTTTTAAAGAATTACATATGCAAAACAAGCATACCCCATAAACAATGGTATAAAATATGAGACAAAGTCTTCAAATAGTCTGCTAAGTTCATTTAAAATACAATATAAGAGGCTAGATGCAGAGAAGTTCTCACTTGTAGCTAAAACCAGTCAAACAGCACCTCCTATAGTTTAACAGATGTGAAGGGAAATCCTTGATCTTCCTGACCGCCTAACGCTACTGTGCGTTGTTGTACTTTTGACTGCTCTAAATGTCCCACTAGTTCATATGTGTGTTCTCTTGGACACTGAAACTGTTGGTGGCTGGGATCCATGTACTTTAGTCCAAGTTCACCAACCTGAATATAGATAACAAAGACAAGTTAATAATGCAGGAACTTTTAAAAATGAAACTTAGGAAAGAAGCATTAATTAAAATGAAATTCAAACAGTGAAACTATTAAAAGAGCACTAAGTGTTTCCTTAACCAGAAGCAGATCTCCAAAAGATCCAAAACCAAGGAAGATATAGCTCTATTCATTTACTGCTGAAATAGATACAGATAAAATTAACGGTCCTTTTAAGGACCATCAAAATCTTTAAAAGGGAGTCTTAAATTGTTGTACATTGAGTTTAAATTGCTTGTATAAGCTATATTATAGCCCTACCCCTTAAATATCTTCCAAAAAATGTAAAATTAGAGAGCCCCTGGCAAGTGTTTCTGAGTTCACACAATAATATGTGGCTATGTATGTGATGCGGCTCTAAATAAATGTTAGCTGGATTCGCACACAACTTTCATAACTGAACCGTGGCATTTAAATGATTTATTTAATAGCCACAATTTATCAAAAACTTATTAAAAACCTAAAACTGAAACTATGGGTTTATTTTCTGTTTCCAGGTCCCAGAAATAAGATATTAGAAAGAAATAAGCCCATATTTTCCATCTTTCACTGTCCCCTGATCCCATATAACACATTTATTATTTCTTTCCCTGTGACTTTTTCTAATACTATTTGCTGATATTTTTCAAAAATCCCTCCATTTTAACTTGCAAGTGTAGGAATACATATTACAGACAACTATGACCTTTCTGTGACCCCCTTTTAAACTTTAAATTGAAAAACAAACTTTTTTAAATTTCATAAATTTAAATTTCAATTTAATTTAAAAAGTTTAATTCAAATTTTAAAAATAATTACACCATTGTTTTCCTTATTAAATTTTGAAGCCTGTAGCCAAATTTCATCCATGAAACTTTAAAAATGAGCTGACAATTGCAGATTAAAATGTTCAAAACATGCTCTCTGACAGGAACGGGGACCCAATTATTTGCCCCATTGGAACGCATTGAAAATCATAGTAAATACATAGGGTCCTGTTCAATAAATAATTTTGATAGCCACCTTGGGACTTCTGGTTCATGTTAGGCATTCATTTAGAAGTGTCTAAGTGCAATCTCAGTGCCTCATGACCGGCATTCCGTTGCAAAATTTTGTTTTTATTGACAACAGGGTCAGTCTGTCTACTTCCGGGAAAGAATAAAGGCTAGAATTTAGGCAATTTACTCTATGTACTGACGCCAGATTACATTTAAATCAATCAAAATTTTTACAGAAATTCAAACTAGAAAGCCTACCCTTTCAAATAAAACTACATTCAGTTACAGAACTAGTGAAATAATAACACTACACAATTTATAACAAAAGTTATATATTTTTTTTAAGAACTACATTCGTGGGTACCGGACTGGTTGCCCTAACTGGGATCCTATTCCTGTCAGACTTTATTTTTTTTCCCAGACTTAAAACTGCACTTTTAAAATAAAGATATACATCTCAGTAGTTATTGTGCAAAGTTTCAAAAAATTTGATCAAACAGTTACAGAATTATAGATCCTTATCTATAACATCTCAAATACCAGAAAATTGATCGGAGAAAATCTTAAATTCATGAAGAAAATATGCTAAAAATCAGCAAAACTTTTTTATTTCAAGAGATATTTACATTCTGTAAATTGCATAAGGTAGACAAATTCATTCTTTGTATGGAAATCTAGTTGAAACCAAAATTTGTTTAAAAATAAATTAAAAATATTATTTTTTTCAATTAAAATTAAAAAATCTTCTGTTTTAAAGAATTACATATGCAAAACAAGCATACCCCATAAACAATGGTATAAAATATGAGACAAAGTCTTCAAATAGTCTGCTAAGTTCATTTAAAATACAATATAAGAGGCTAGATGCAGAGAAGTTCTCACTTGTAGCTAAAACCAGTCAAACAGCACCTCCTATAGTTTAACAGATGTGAAGGGAAATCCTTGATCTTCCTGACCGCCTAACGCTACTGTGCGTTGTTGTACTTTTGACTGCTCTAAATGTCCCACTAGTTCATATGTGTGTTCTCTTGGACACTGAAACTGTTGGTGGCTGGGATCCATGTACTTTAGTCCAAGTTCACCAACCTGAATATAGATAACAAAGACAAGTTAATAATGCAGGAACTTTTAAAAATGAAACTTAGGAAAGAAGCATTAATTAAAATGAAATTCAAACAGTGAAACTATTAAAAGAGCACTAAGTGTTTCCTTAACCAGAAGCAGATCTCCAAAAGATCCAAAACCAAGGAAGATATAGCTCTATTCATTTACTGCTGAAATAGATACAGATAAAATTAACGGTCCTTTTAAGGACCATCAAAATCTTTAAAAGGGAGTCTTAAATTGTTGTACATTGAGTTTAAATTGCTTGTATAAGCTATATTATAGCCCTACCCCTTAAATATCTTCCAAAAAATGTAAAATTAGAGAGCCCCTGGCAAGTGTTTCTGAGTTCACACAATAATATGTGGCTATGTATGTGATGCGGCTCTAAATAAATGTTAGCTGGATTCGCACACAACTTTCATAACTGAACCGTGGCATTTAAATGATTTATTTAATAGCCACAATTTATCAAAAACTTATTAAAAACCTAAAACTGAAACTATGGGTTTATTTTCTGTTTCCAGGTCCCAGAAATAAGATATTAGAAAGAAATAAGCCCATATTTTCCATCTTTCACTGTCCCCTGATCCCATATAACACATTTATTATTTCTTTCCCTGTGACTTTTTCTAATACTATTTGCTGATATTTTTCAAAAATCCCTCCATTTTAACTTGCAAGTGTAGGAATACATATTACAGACAACTATGACCTTTCTGTGACCCCCTTTTAAACTTTAAATTGAAAAACAAACTTTTTTAAATTTCATAAATTTAAATTTCAATTTAATTTAAAAAGTTTAATTCAAATTTTAAAAATAATTACACCATTGTTTTCCTTATTAAATTTTGAAGCCTGTAGCCAAATTTCATCCATGAAACTTTAAAAATGAGCTGACAATTGCAGATTAAAATGTTCAAAACATGCTCTCTGACAGGAACGGGGACCCAATTATTTGCCCCATTGGAACGCATTGAAAATCATAGTAAATACATAGGGTCCTGTTCAATAAATAATTTTGATAGCCACCTTGGGACTTCTGGTTCATGTTAGGCATTCATTTAGAAGTGTCTAAGTGCAATCTCAGTGCCTCATGACCGGCATTCCGTTGCAAAATTTTGTTTTTATTGACAACAGGGTCAGTCTGTCTACTTCCGGGAAAGAATAAAGGCTAGAATTTAGGCAATTTACTCTATGTACTGACGCCAGATTACATTTAAATCAATCAAAATTTTTACAGAAATTCAAACTAGAAAGCCTACCCTTTCAAATAAAACTACATTCAGTTACAGAACTAGTGAAATAATAACACTACACAATTTATAACAAAAGTTATATATTTTTTTTAAGAACTACATTCGTGGGTACCGGACTGGTTGCCCTAACTGGGATCCTATTCCTGTCAGACTTTATTTTTTTTCCCAGACTTAAAACTGCACTTTTAAAATAAAGATATACATCTCAGTAGTTATTGTGCAAAGTTTCAAAAAATTTGATCAAACAGTTACAGAATTATAGATCCTTATCTATAACATCTCAAATACCAGAAAATTGATCGGAGAAAATCTTAAATTCATGAAGAAAATATGCTAAAAATCAGCAAAACTTTTTTATTTCAAGAGATATTTACATTCTGTAAATTGCATAAGGTAGACAAATTCATTCTTTGTATGGAAATCTAGTTGAAACCAAAATTTGTTTAAAAATAAATTAAAAATATTATTTTTTTCAATTAAAATTAAAAAATCTTCTGTTTTAAAGAATTACATATGCAAAACAAGCATACCCCATAAACAATGGTATAAAATATGAGACAAAGTCTTCAAATAGTCTGCTAAGTTCATTTAAAATACAATATAAGAGGCTAGATGCAGAGAAGTTCTCACTTGTAGCTAAAACCAGTCAAACAGCACCTCCTATAGTTTAACAGATGTGAAGGGAAATCCTTGATCTTCCTGACCGCCTAACGCTACTGTGCGTTGTTGTACTTTTGACTGCTCTAAATGTCCCACTAGTTCATATGTGTGTTCTCTTGGACACTGAAACTGTTGGTGGCTGGGATCCATGTACTTTAGTCCAAGTTCACCAACCTGAATATAGATAACAAAGACAAGTTAATAATGCAGGAACTTTTAAAAATGAAACTTAGGAAAGAAGCATTAATTAAAATGAAATTCAAACAGTGAAACTATTAAAAGAGCACTAAGTGTTTCCTTAACCAGAAGCAGATCTCCAAAAGATCCAAAACCAAGGAAGATATAGCTCTATTCATTTACTGCTGAAATAGATACAGATAAAATTAACGGTCCTTTTAAGGACCATCAAAATCTTTAAAAGGGAGTCTTAAATTGTTGTACATTGAGTTTAAATTGCTTGTATAAGCTATATTATAGCCCTACCCCTTAAATATCTTCCAAAAAATGTAAAATTAGAGAGCCCCTGGCAAGTGTTTCTGAGTTCACACAATAATATGTGGCTATGTATGTGATGCGGCTCTAAATAAATGTTAGCTGGATTCGCACACAACTTTCATAACTGAACCGTGGCATTTAAATGATTTATTTAATAGCCACAATTTATCAAAAACTTATTAAAAACCTAAAACTGAAACTATGGGTTTATTTTCTGTTTCCAGGTCCCAGAAATAAGATATTAGAAAGAAATAAGCCCATATTTTCCATCTTTCACTGTCCCCTGATCCCATATAACACATTTATTATTTCTTTCCCTGTGACTTTTTCTAATACTATTTGCTGATATTTTTCAAAAATCCCTCCATTTTAACTTGCAAGTGTAGGAATACATATTACAGACAACTATGACCTTTCTGTGACCCCCTTTTAAACTTTAAATTGAAAAACAAACTTTTTTAAATTTCATAAATTTAAATTTCAATTTAATTTAAAAAGTTTAATTCAAATTTTAAAAATAATTACACCATTGTTTTCCTTATTAAATTTTGAAGCCTGTAGCCAAATTTCATCCATGAAACTTTAAAAATGAGCTGACAATTGCAGATTAAAATGTTCAAAACATGCTCTCTGACAGGAACGGGGACCCAATTATTTGCCCCATTGGAACGCATTGAAAATCATAGTAAATACATAGGGTCCTGTTCAATAAATAATTTTGATAGCCACCTTGGGACTTCTGGTTCATGTTAGGCATTCATTTAGAAGTGTCTAAGTGCAATCTCAGTGCCTCATGACCGGCATTCCGTTGCAAAATTTTGTTTTTATTGACAACAGGGTCAGTCTGTCTACTTCCGGGAAAGAATAAAGGCTAGAATTTAGGCAATTTACTCTATGTACTGACGCCAGATTACATTTAAATCAATCAAAATTTTTACAGAAATTCAAACTAGAAAGCCTACCCTTTCAAATAAAACTACATTCAGTTACAGAACTAGTGAAATAATAACACTACACAATTTATAACAAAAGTTATATATTTTTTTTAAGAACTACATTCGTGGGTACCGGACTGGTTGCCCTAACTGGGATCCTATTCCTGTCAGACTTTATTTTTTTTCCCAGACTTAAAACTGCACTTTTAAAATAAAGATATACATCTCAGTAGTTATTGTGCAAAGTTTCAAAAAATTTGATCAAACAGTTACAGAATTATAGATCCTTATCTATAACATCTCAAATACCAGAAAATTGATCGGAGAAAATCTTAAATTCATGAAGAAAATATGCTAAAAATCAGCAAAACTTTTTTATTTCAAGAGATATTTACATTCTGTAAATTGCATAAGGTAGACAAATTCATTCTTTGTATGGAAATCTAGTTGAAACCAAAATTTGTTTAAAAATAAATTAAAAATATTATTTTTTTCAATTAAAATTAAAAAATCTTCTGTTTTAAAGAATTACATATGCAAAACAAGCATACCCCATAAACAATGGTATAAAATATGAGACAAAGTCTTCAAATAGTCTGCTAAGTTCATTTAAAATACAATATAAGAGGCTAGATGCAGAGAAGTTCTCACTTGTAGCTAAAACCAGTCAAACAGCACCTCCTATAGTTTAACAGATGTGAAGGGAAATCCTTGATCTTCCTGACCGCCTAACGCTACTGTGCGTTGTTGTACTTTTGACTGCTCTAAATGTCCCACTAGTTCATATGTGTGTTCTCTTGGACACTGAAACTGTTGGTGGCTGGGATCCATGTACTTTAGTCCAAGTTCACCAACCTGAATATAGATAACAAAGACAAGTTAATAATGCAGGAACTTTTAAAAATGAAACTTAGGAAAGAAGCATTAATTAAAATGAAATTCAAACAGTGAAACTATTAAAAGAGCACTAAGTGTTTCCTTAACCAGAAGCAGATCTCCAAAAGATCCAAAACCAAGGAAGATATAGCTCTATTCATTTACTGCTGAAATAGATACAGATAAAATTAACGGTCCTTTTAAGGACCATCAAAATCTTTAAAAGGGAGTCTTAAATTGTTGTACATTGAGTTTAAATTGCTTGTATAAGCTATATTATAGCCCTACCCCTTAAATATCTTCCAAAAAATGTAAAATTAGAGAGCCCCTGGCAAGTGTTTCTGAGTTCACACAATAATATGTGGCTATGTATGTGATGCGGCTCTAAATAAATGTTAGCTGGATTCGCACACAACTTTCATAACTGAACCGTGGCATTTAAATGATTTATTTAATAGCCACAATTTATCAAAAACTTATTAAAAACCTAAAACTGAAACTATGGGTTTATTTTCTGTTTCCAGGTCCCAGAAATAAGATATTAGAAAGAAATAAGCCCATATTTTCCATCTTTCACTGTCCCCTGATCCCATATAACACATTTATTATTTCTTTCCCTGTGACTTTTTCTAATACTATTTGCTGATATTTTTCAAAAATCCCTCCATTTTAACTTGCAAGTGTAGGAATACATATTACAGACAACTATGACCTTTCTGTGACCCCCTTTTAAACTTTAAATTGAAAAACAAACTTTTTTAAATTTCATAAATTTAAATTTCAATTTAATTTAAAAAGTTTAATTCAAATTTTAAAAATAATTACACCATTGTTTTCCTTATTAAATTTTGAAGCCTGTAGCCAAATTTCATCCATGAAACTTTAAAAATGAGCTGACAATTGCAGATTAAAATGTTCAAAACATGCTCTCTGACAGGAACGGGGACCCAATTATTTGCCCCATTGGAACGCATTGAAAATCATAGTAAATACATAGGGTCCTGTTCAATAAATAATTTTGATAGCCACCTTGGGACTTCTGGTTCATGTTAGGCATTCATTTAGAAGTGTCTAAGTGCAATCTCAGTGCCTCATGACCGGCATTCCGTTGCAAAATTTTGTTTTTATTGACAACAGGGTCAGTCTGTCTACTTCCGGGAAAGAATAAAGGCTAGAATTTAGGCAATTTACTCTATGTACTGACGCCAGATTACATTTAAATCAATCAAAATTTTTACAGAAATTCAAACTAGAAAGCCTACCCTTTCAAATAAAACTACATTCAGTTACAGAACTAGTGAAATAATAACACTACACAATTTATAACAAAAGTTATATATTTTTTTTAAGAACTACATTCGTGGGTACCGGACTGGTTGCCCTAACTGGGATCCTATTCCTGTCAGACTTTATTTTTTTTCCCAGACTTAAAACTGCACTTTTAAAATAAAGATATACATCTCAGTAGTTATTGTGCAAAGTTTCAAAAAATTTGATCAAACAGTTACAGAATTATAGATCCTTATCTATAACATCTCAAATACCAGAAAATTGATCGGAGAAAATCTTAAATTCATGAAGAAAATATGCTAAAAATCAGCAAAACTTTTTTATTTCAAGAGATATTTACATTCTGTAAATTGCATAAGGTAGACAAATTCATTCTTTGTATGGAAATCTAGTTGAAACCAAAATTTGTTTAAAAATAAATTAAAAATATTATTTTTTTCAATTAAAATTAAAAAATCTTCTGTTTTAAAGAATTACATATGCAAAACAAGCATACCCCATAAACAATGGTATAAAATATGAGACAAAGTCTTCAAATAGTCTGCTAAGTTCATTTAAAATACAATATAAGAGGCTAGATGCAGAGAAGTTCTCACTTGTAGCTAAAACCAGTCAAACAGCACCTCCTATAGTTTAACAGATGTGAAGGGAAATCCTTGATCTTCCTGACCGCCTAACGCTACTGTGCGTTGTTGTACTTTTGACTGCTCTAAATGTCCCACTAGTTCATATGTGTGTTCTCTTGGACACTGAAACTGTTGGTGGCTGGGATCCATGTACTTTAGTCCAAGTTCACCAACCTGAATATAGATAACAAAGACAAGTTAATAATGCAGGAACTTTTAAAAATGAAACTTAGGAAAGAAGCATTAATTAAAATGAAATTCAAACAGTGAAACTATTAAAAGAGCACTAAGTGTTTCCTTAACCAGAAGCAGATCTCCAAAAGATCCAAAACCAAGGAAGATATAGCTCTATTCATTTACTGCTGAAATAGATACAGATAAAATTAACGGTCCTTTTAAGGACCATCAAAATCTTTAAAAGGGAGTCTTAAATTGTTGTACATTGAGTTTAAATTGCTTGTATAAGCTATATTATAGCCCTACCCCTTAAATATCTTCCAAAAAATGTAAAATTAGAGAGCCCCTGGCAAGTGTTTCTGAGTTCACACAATAATATGTGGCTATGTATGTGATGCGGCTCTAAATAAATGTTAGCTGGATTCGCACACAACTTTCATAACTGAACCGTGGCATTTAAATGATTTATTTAATAGCCACAATTTATCAAAAACTTATTAAAAACCTAAAACTGAAACTATGGGTTTATTTTCTGTTTCCAGGTCCCAGAAATAAGATATTAGAAAGAAATAAGCCCATATTTTCCATCTTTCACTGTCCCCTGATCCCATATAACACATTTATTATTTCTTTCCCTGTGACTTTTTCTAATACTATTTGCTGATATTTTTCAAAAATCCCTCCATTTTAACTTGCAAGTGTAGGAATACATATTACAGACAACTATGACCTTTCTGTGACCCCCTTTTAAACTTTAAATTGAAAAACAAACTTTTTTAAATTTCATAAATTTAAATTTCAATTTAATTTAAAAAGTTTAATTCAAATTTTAAAAATAATTACACCATTGTTTTCCTTATTAAATTTTGAAGCCTGTAGCCAAATTTCATCCATGAAACTTTAAAAATGAGCTGACAATTGCAGATTAAAATGTTCAAAACATGCTCTCTGACAGGAACGGGGACCCAATTATTTGCCCCATTGGAACGCATTGAAAATCATAGTAAATACATAGGGTCCTGTTCAATAAATAATTTTGATAGCCACCTTGGGACTTCTGGTTCATGTTAGGCATTCATTTAGAAGTGTCTAAGTGCAATCTCAGTGCCTCATGACCGGCATTCCGTTGCAAAATTTTGTTTTTATTGACAACAGGGTCAGTCTGTCTACTTCCGGGAAAGAATAAAGGCTAGAATTTAGGCAATTTACTCTATGTACTGACGCCAGATTACATTTAAATCAATCAAAATTTTTACAGAAATTCAAACTAGAAAGCCTACCCTTTCAAATAAAACTACATTCAGTTACAGAACTAGTGAAATAATAACACTACACAATTTATAACAAAAGTTATATATTTTTTTTAAGAACTACATTCGTGGGTACCGGACTGGTTGCCCTAACTGGGATCCTATTCCTGTCAGACTTTATTTTTTTTCCCAGACTTAAAACTGCACTTTTAAAATAAAGATATACATCTCAGTAGTTATTGTGCAAAGTTTCAAAAAATTTGATCAAACAGTTACAGAATTATAGATCCTTATCTATAACATCTCAAATACCAGAAAATTGATCGGAGAAAATCTTAAATTCATGAAGAAAATATGCTAAAAATCAGCAAAACTTTTTTATTTCAAGAGATATTTACATTCTGTAAATTGCATAAGGTAGACAAATTCATTCTTTGTATGGAAATCTAGTTGAAACCAAAATTTGTTTAAAAATAAATTAAAAATATTATTTTTTTCAATTAAAATTAAAAAATCTTCTGTTTTAAAGAATTACATATGCAAAACAAGCATACCCCATAAACAATGGTATAAAATATGAGACAAAGTCTTCAAATAGTCTGCTAAGTTCATTTAAAATACAATATAAGAGGCTAGATGCAGAGAAGTTCTCACTTGTAGCTAAAACCAGTCAAACAGCACCTCCTATAGTTTAACAGATGTGAAGGGAAATCCTTGATCTTCCTGACCGCCTAACGCTACTGTGCGTTGTTGTACTTTTGACTGCTCTAAATGTCCCACTAGTTCATATGTGTGTTCTCTTGGACACTGAAACTGTTGGTGGCTGGGATCCATGTACTTTAGTCCAAGTTCACCAACCTGAATATAGATAACAAAGACAAGTTAATAATGCAGGAACTTTTAAAAATGAAACTTAGGAAAGAAGCATTAATTAAAATGAAATTCAAACAGTGAAACTATTAAAAGAGCACTAAGTGTTTCCTTAACCAGAAGCAGATCTCCAAAAGATCCAAAACCAAGGAAGATATAGCTCTATTCATTTACTGCTGAAATAGATACAGATAAAATTAACGGTCCTTTTAAGGACCATCAAAATCTTTAAAAGGGAGTCTTAAATTGTTGTACATTGAGTTTAAATTGCTTGTATAAGCTATATTATAGCCCTACCCCTTAAATATCTTCCAAAAAATGTAAAATTAGAGAGCCCCTGGCAAGTGTTTCTGAGTTCACACAATAATATGTGGCTATGTATGTGATGCGGCTCTAAATAAATGTTAGCTGGATTCGCACACAACTTTCATAACTGAACCGTGGCATTTAAATGATTTATTTAATAGCCACAATTTATCAAAAACTTATTAAAAACCTAAAACTGAAACTATGGGTTTATTTTCTGTTTCCAGGTCCCAGAAATAAGATATTAGAAAGAAATAAGCCCATATTTTCCATCTTTCACTGTCCCCTGATCCCATATAACACATTTATTATTTCTTTCCCTGTGACTTTTTCTAATACTATTTGCTGATATTTTTCAAAAATCCCTCCATTTTAACTTGCAAGTGTAGGAATACATATTACAGACAACTATGACCTTTCTGTGACCCCCTTTTAAACTTTAAATTGAAAAACAAACTTTTTTAAATTTCATAAATTTAAATTTCAATTTAATTTAAAAAGTTTAATTCAAATTTTAAAAATAATTACACCATTGTTTTCCTTATTAAATTTTGAAGCCTGTAGCCAAATTTCATCCATGAAACTTTAAAAATGAGCTGACAATTGCAGATTAAAATGTTCAAAACATGCTCTCTGACAGGAACGGGGACCCAATTATTTGCCCCATTGGAACGCATTGAAAATCATAGTAAATACATAGGGTCCTGTTCAATAAATAATTTTGATAGCCACCTTGGGACTTCTGGTTCATGTTAGGCATTCATTTAGAAGTGTCTAAGTGCAATCTCAGTGCCTCATGACCGGCATTCCGTTGCAAAATTTTGTTTTTATTGACAACAGGGTCAGTCTGTCTACTTCCGGGAAAGAATAAAGGCTAGAATTTAGGCAATTTACTCTATGTACTGACGCCAGATTACATTTAAATCAATCAAAATTTTTACAGA
Organism: Mytilus edulis; assembly: GCF_963676685.1. Lineage (NCBI taxonomy): Eukaryota > Metazoa > Mollusca > Bivalvia > Mytilida > Mytilidae > Mytilus > Mytilus edulis. Next base: position 36,919 of record NW_027267771.1, read on the forward strand.
AATTCAAACTAGAAAGCCTACCCTTTCAAATAAAACTACATTCAGTTACAGAACTAGTGAAATAATAACACTACACAATTTATAACAAAAGTTATATATTTTTTTTAAGAACTACATTCGTGGGTACCGGACTGGTTGCCCTAACTGGGATCCTATTCCTGTCAGACTTTATTTTTTTTCCCAGACTTAAAACTGCACTTTTAAAATAAAGATATACATCTCAGTAGTTATTGTGCAAAGTTTCAAAAAATTTGATCAAACAGTTACAGAATTATAGATCCTTATCTATAACATCTCAAATACCAGAAAATTGATCGGAGAAAATCTTAAATTCATGAAGAAAATATGCTAAAAATCAGCAAAACTTTTTTATTTCAAGAGATATTTACATTCTGTAAATTGCATAAGGTAGACAAATTCATTCTTTGTATGGAAATCTAGTTGAAACCAAAATTTGTTTAAAAATAAATTAAAAATATTATTTTTTTCAATTAAAATTAAAAAATCTTCTGTTTTAAAGAATTACATATGCAAAACAAGCATACCCCATAAACAATGGTATAAAATATGAGACAAAGTCTTCAAATAGTCTGCTAAGTTCATTTAAAATACAATATAAGAGGCTAGATGCAGAGAAGTTCTCACTTGTAGCTAAAACCAGTCAAACAGCACCTCCTATAGTTTAACAGATGTGAAGGGAAATCCTTGATCTTCCTGACCGCCTAACGCTACTGTGCGTTGTTGTACTTTTGACTGCTCTAAATGTCCCACTAGTTCATATGTGTGTTCTCTTGGACACTGAAACTGTTGGTGGCTGGGATCCATGTACTTTAGTCCAAGTTCACCAACCTGAATATAGATAACAAAGACAAGTTAATAATGCAGGAACTTTTAAAAATGAAACTTAGGAAAGAAGCATTAATTAAAATGAAATTCAAACAGTGAAACTATTAAAAGAGCACTAAGTGTTTCCTTAACCAGAAGCAGATCTCCAAAAGATCCAAAACCAAGGAAGATATAGCTCTATTCATTTACTGCTGAAATAGATACAGATAAAATTAACGGTCCTTTTAAGGACCATCAAAATCTTTAAAAGGGAGTCTTAAATTGTTGTACATTGAGTTTAAATTGCTTGTATAAGCTATATTATAGCCCTACCCCTTAAATATCTTCCAAAAAATGTAAAATTAGAGAGCCCCTGGCAAGTGTTTCTGAGTTCACACAATAATATGTGGCTATGTATGTGATGCGGCTCTAAATAAATGTTAGCTGGATTCGCACACAACTTTCATAACTGAACCGTGGCATTTAAATGATTTATTTAATAGCCACAATTTATCAAAAACTTATTAAAAACCTAAAACTGAAACTATGGGTTTATTTTCTGTTTCCAGGTCCCAGAAATAAGATATTAGAAAGAAATAAGCCCATATTTTCCATCTTTCACTGTCCCCTGATCCCATATAACACATTTATTATTTCTTTCCCTGTGACTTTTTCTAATACTATTTGCTGATATTTTTCAAAAATCCCTCCATTTTAACTTGCAAGTGTAGGAATACATATTACAGACAACTATGACCTTTCTGTGACCCCCTTTTAAACTTTAAATTGAAAAACAAACTTTTTTAAATTTCATAAATTTAAATTTCAATTTAATTTAAAAAGTTTAATTCAAATTTTAAAAATAATTACACCATTGTTTTCCTTATTAAATTTTGAAGCCTGTAGCCAAATTTCATCCATGAAACTTTAAAAATGAGCTGACAATTGCAGATTAAAATGTTCAAAACATGCTCTCTGACAGGAACGGGGACCCAATTATTTGCCCCATTGGAACGCATTGAAAATCATAGTAAATACATAGGGTCCTGTTCAATAAATAATTTTGATAGCCACCTTGGGACTTCTGGTTCATGTTAGGCATTCATTTAGAAGTGTCTAAGTGCAATCTCAGTGCCTCATGACCGGCATTCCGTTGCAAAATTTTGTTTTTATTGACAACAGGGTCAGTCTGTCTACTTCCGGGAAAGAATAAAGGCTAGAATTTAGGCAATTTACTCTATGTACTGACGCCAGATTACATTTAAATCAATCAAAATTTTTACAGAAATTCAAACTAGAAAGCCTACCCTTTCAAATAAAACTACATTCAGTTACAGAACTAGTGAAATAATAACACTACACAATTTATAACAAAAGTTATATATTTTTTTTAAGAACTACATTCGTGGGTACCGGACTGGTTGCCCTAACTGGGATCCTATTCCTGTCAGACTTTATTTTTTTTCCCAGACTTAAAACTGCACTTTTAAAATAAAGATATACATCTCAGTAGTTATTGTGCAAAGTTTCAAAAAATTTGATCAAACAGTTACAGAATTATAGATCCTTATCTATAACATCTCAAATACCAGAAAATTGATCGGAGAAAATCTTAAATTCATGAAGAAAATATGCTAAAAATCAGCAAAACTTTTTTATTTCAAGAGATATTTACATTCTGTAAATTGCATAAGGTAGACAAATTCATTCTTTGTATGGAAATCTAGTTGAAACCAAAATTTGTTTAAAAATAAATTAAAAATATTATTTTTTTCAATTAAAATTAAAAAATCTTCTGTTTTAAAGAATTACATATGCAAAACAAGCATACCCCATAAACAATGGTATAAAATATGAGACAAAGTCTTCAAATAGTCTGCTAAGTTCATTTAAAATACAATATAAGAGGCTAGATGCAGAGAAGTTCTCACTTGTAGCTAAAACCAGTCAAACAGCACCTCCTATAGTTTAACAGATGTGAAGGGAAATCCTTGATCTTCCTGACCGCCTAACGCTACTGTGCGTTGTTGTACTTTTGACTGCTCTAAATGTCCCACTAGTTCATATGTGTGTTCTCTTGGACACTGAAACTGTTGGTGGCTGGGATCCATGTACTTTAGTCCAAGTTCACCAACCTGAATATAGATAACAAAGACAAGTTAATAATGCAGGAACTTTTAAAAATGAAACTTAGGAAAGAAGCATTAATTAAAATGAAATTCAAACAGTGAAACTATTAAAAGAGCACTAAGTGTTTCCTTAACCAGAAGCAGATCTCCAAAAGATCCAAAACCAAGGAAGATATAGCTCTATTCATTTACTGCTGAAATAGATACAGATAAAATTAACGGTCCTTTTAAGGACCATCAAAATCTTTAAAAGGGAGTCTTAAATTGTTGTACATTGAGTTTAAATTGCTTGTATAAGCTATATTATAGCCCTACCCCTTAAATATCTTCCAAAAAATGTAAAATTAGAGAGCCCCTGGCAAGTGTTTCTGAGTTCACACAATAATATGTGGCTATGTATGTGATGCGGCTCTAAATAAATGTTAGCTGGATTCGCACACAACTTTCATAACTGAACCGTGGCATTTAAATGATTTATTTAATAGCCACAATTTATCAAAAACTTATTAAAAACCTAAAACTGAAACTATGGGTTTATTTTCTGTTTCCAGGTCCCAGAAATAAGATATTAGAAAGAAATAAGCCCATATTTTCCATCTTTCACTGTCCCCTGATCCCATATAACACATTTATTATTTCTTTCCCTGTGACTTTTTCTAATACTATTTGCTGATATTTTTCAAAAATCCCTCCATTTTAACTTGCAAGTGTAGGAATACATATTACAGACAACTATGACCTTTCTGTGACCCCCTTTTAAACTTTAAATTGAAAAACAAACTTTTTTAAATTTCATAAATTTAAATTTCAATTTAATTTAAAAAGTTTAATTCAAATTTTAAAAATAATTACACCATTGTTTTCCTTATTAAATTTTGAAGCCTGTAGCCAAATTTCATCCATGAAACTTTAAAAATGAGCTGACAATTGCAGATTAAAATGTTCAAAACATGCTCTCTGACAGGAACGGGGACCCAATTATTTGCCCCATTGGAACGCATTGAAAATCATAGTAAATACATAGGGTCCTGTTCAATAAATAATTTTGATAGCCACCTTGGGACTTCTGGTTCATGTTAGGCATTCATTTAGAAGTGTCTAAGTGCAATCTCAGTGCCTCATGACCGGCATTCCGTTGCAAAATTTTGTTTTTATTGACAACAGGGTCAGTCTGTCTACTTCCGGGAAAGAATAAAGGCTAGAATTTAGGCAATTTACTCTATGTACTGACGCCAGATTACATTTAAATCAATCAAAATTTTTACAGAAATTCAAACTAGAAAGCCTACCCTTTCAAATAAAACTACATTCAGTTACAGAACTAGTGAAATAATAACACTACACAATTTATAACAAAAGTTATATATTTTTTTTAAGAACTACATTCGTGGGTACCGGACTGGTTGCCCTAACTGGGATCCTATTCCTGTCAGACTTTATTTTTTTTCCCAGACTTAAAACTGCACTTTTAAAATAAAGATATACATCTCAGTAGTTATTGTGCAAAGTTTCAAAAAATTTGATCAAACAGTTACAGAATTATAGATCCTTATCTATAACATCTCAAATACCAGAAAATTGATCGGAGAAAATCTTAAATTCATGAAGAAAATATGCTAAAAATCAGCAAAACTTTTTTATTTCAAGAGATATTTACATTCTGTAAATTGCATAAGGTAGACAAATTCATTCTTTGTATGGAAATCTAGTTGAAACCAAAATTTGTTTAAAAATAAATTAAAAATATTATTTTTTTCAATTAAAATTAAAAAATCTTCTGTTTTAAAGAATTACATATGCAAAACAAGCATACCCCATAAACAATGGTATAAAATATGAGACAAAGTCTTCAAATAGTCTGCTAAGTTCATTTAAAATACAATATAAGAGGCTAGATGCAGAGAAGTTCTCACTTGTAGCTAAAACCAGTCAAACAGCACCTCCTATAGTTTAACAGATGTGAAGGGAAATCCTTGATCTTCCTGACCGCCTAACGCTACTGTGCGTTGTTGTACTTTTGACTGCTCTAAATGTCCCACTAGTTCATATGTGTGTTCTCTTGGACACTGAAACTGTTGGTGGCTGGGATCCATGTACTTTAGTCCAAGTTCACCAACCTGAATATAGATAACAAAGACAAGTTAATAATGCAGGAACTTTTAAAAATGAAACTTAGGAAAGAAGCATTAATTAAAATGAAATTCAAACAGTGAAACTATTAAAAGAGCACTAAGTGTTTCCTTAACCAGAAGCAGATCTCCAAAAGATCCAAAACCAAGGAAGATATAGCTCTATTCATTTACTGCTGAAATAGATACAGATAAAATTAACGGTCCTTTTAAGGACCATCAAAATCTTTAAAAGGGAGTCTTAAATTGTTGTACATTGAGTTTAAATTGCTTGTATAAGCTATATTATAGCCCTACCCCTTAAATATCTTCCAAAAAATGTAAAATTAGAGAGCCCCTGGCAAGTGTTTCTGAGTTCACACAATAATATGTGGCTATGTATGTGATGCGGCTCTAAATAAATGTTAGCTGGATTCGCACACAACTTTCATAACTGAACCGTGGCATTTAAATGATTTATTTAATAGCCACAATTTATCAAAAACTTATTAAAAACCTAAAACTGAAACTATGGGTTTATTTTCTGTTTCCAGGTCCCAGAAATAAGATATTAGAAAGAAATAAGCCCATATTTTCCATCTTTCACTGTCCCCTGATCCCATATAACACATTTATTATTTCTTTCCCTGTGACTTTTTCTAATACTATTTGCTGATATTTTTCAAAAATCCCTCCATTTTAACTTGCAAGTGTAGGAATACATATTACAGACAACTATGACCTTTCTGTGACCCCCTTTTAAACTTTAAATTGAAAAACAAACTTTTTTAAATTTCATAAATTTAAATTTCAATTTAATTTAAAAAGTTTAATTCAAATTTTAAAAATAATTACACCATTGTTTTCCTTATTAAATTTTGAAGCCTGTAGCCAAATTTCATCCATGAAACTTTAAAAATGAGCTGACAATTGCAGATTAAAATGTTCAAAACATGCTCTCTGACAGGAACGGGGACCCAATTATTTGCCCCATTGGAACGCATTGAAAATCATAGTAAATACATAGGGTCCTGTTCAATAAATAATTTTGATAGCCACCTTGGGACTTCTGGTTCATGTTAGGCATTCATTTAGAAGTGTCTAAGTGCAATCTCAGTGCCTCATGACCGGCATTCCGTTGCAAAATTTTGTTTTTATTGACAACAGGGTCAGTCTGTCTACTTCCGGGAAAGAATAAAGGCTAGAATTTAGGCAATTTACTCTATGTACTGACGCCAGATTACATTTAAATCAATCAAAATTTTTACAGAAATTCAAACTAGAAAGCCTACCCTTTCAAATAAAACTACATTCAGTTACAGAACTAGTGAAATAATAACACTACACAATTTATAACAAAAGTTATATATTTTTTTTAAGAACTACATTCGTGGGTACCGGACTGGTTGCCCTAACTGGGATCCTATTCCTGTCAGACTTTATTTTTTTTCCCAGACTTAAAACTGCACTTTTAAAATAAAGATATACATCTCAGTAGTTATTGTGCAAAGTTTCAAAAAATTTGATCAAACAGTTACAGAATTATAGATCCTTATCTATAACATCTCAAATACCAGAAAATTGATCGGAGAAAATCTTAAATTCATGAAGAAAATATGCTAAAAATCAGCAAAACTTTTTTATTTCAAGAGATATTTACATTCTGTAAATTGCATAAGGTAGACAAATTCATTCTTTGTATGGAAATCTAGTTGAAACCAAAATTTGTTTAAAAATAAATTAAAAATATTATTTTTTTCAATTAAAATTAAAAAATCTTCTGTTTTAAAGAATTACATATGCAAAACAAGCATACCCCATAAACAATGGTATAAAATATGAGACAAAGTCTTCAAATAGTCTGCTAAGTTCATTTAAAATACAATATAAGAGGCTAGATGCAGAGAAGTTCTCACTTGTAGCTAAAACCAGTCAAACAGCACCTCCTATAGTTTAACAGATGTGAAGGGAAATCCTTGATCTTCCTGACCGCCTAACGCTACTGTGCGTTGTTGTACTTTTGACTGCTCTAAATGTCCCACTAGTTCATATGTGTGTTCTCTTGGACACTGAAACTGTTGGTGGCTGGGATCCATGTACTTTAGTCCAAGTTCACCAACCTGAATATAGATAACAAAGACAAGTTAATAATGCAGGAACTTTTAAAAATGAAACTTAGGAAAGAAGCATTAATTAAAATGAAATTCAAACAGTGAAACTATTAAAAGAGCACTAAGTGTTTCCTTAACCAGAAGCAGATCTCCAAAAGATCCAAAACCAAGGAAGATATAGCTCTATTCATTTACTGCTGAAATAGATACAGATAAAATTAACGGTCCTTTTAAGGACCATCAAAATCTTTAAAAGGGAGTCTTAAATTGTTGTACATTGAGTTTAAATTGCTTGTATAAGCTATATTATAGCCCTACCCCTTAAATATCTTCCAAAAAATGTAAAATTAGAGAGCCCCTGGCAAGTGTTTCTGAGTTCACACAATAATATGTGGCTATGTATGTGATGCGGCTCTAAATAAATGTTAGCTGGATTCGCACACAACTTTCATAACTGAACCGTGGCATTTAAATGATTTATTTAATAGCCACAATTTATCAAAAACTTATTAAAAACCTAAAACTGAAACTATGGGTTTATTTTCTGTTTCCAGGTCCCAGAAATAAGATATTAGAAAGAAATAAGCCCATATTTTCCATCTTTCACTGTCCCCTGATCCCATATAACACATTTATTATTTCTTTCCCTGTGACTTTTTCTAATACTATTTGCTGATATTTTTCAAAAATCCCTCCATTTTAACTTGCAAGTGTAGGAATACATATTACAGACAACTATGACCTTTCTGTGACCCCCTTTTAAACTTTAAATTGAAAAACAAACTTTTTTAAATTTCATAAATTTAAATTTCAATTTAATTTAAAAAGTTTAATTCAAATTTTAAAAATAATTACACCATTGTTTTCCTTATTAAATTTTGAAGCCTGTAGCCAAATTTCATCCATGAAACTTTAAAAATGAGCTGACAATTGCAGATTAAAATGTTCAAAACATGCTCTCTGACAGGAACGGGGACCCAATTATTTGCCCCATTGGAACGCATTGAAAATCATAGTAAATACATAGGGTCCTGTTCAATAAATAATTTTGATAGCCACCTTGGGACTTCTGGTTCATGTTAGGCATTCATTTAGAAGTGTCTAAGTGCAATCTCAGTGCCTCATGACCGGCATTCCGTTGCAAAATTTTGTTTTTATTGACAACAGGGTCAGTCTGTCTACTTCCGGGAAAGAATAAAGGCTAGAATTTAGGCAATTTACTCTATGTACTGACGCCAGATTACATTTAAATCAATCAAAATTTTTACAGAAATTCAAACTAGAAAGCCTACCCTTTCAAATAAAACTACATTCAGTTACAGAACTAGTGAAATAATAACACTACACAATTTATAACAAAAGTTATATATTTTTTTTAAGAACTACATTCGTGGGTACCGGACTGGTTGCCCTAACTGGGATCCTATTCCTGTCAGACTTTATTTTTTTTCCCAGACTTAAAACTGCACTTTTAAAATAAAGATATACATCTCAGTAGTTATTGTGCAAAGTTTCAAAAAATTTGATCAAACAGTTACAGAATTATAGATCCTTATCTATAACATCTCAAATACCAGAAAATTGATCGGAGAAAATCTTAAATTCATGAAGAAAATATGCTAAAAATCAGCAAAACTTTTTTATTTCAAGAGATATTTACATTCTGTAAATTGCATAAGGTAGACAAATTCATTCTTTGTATGGAAATCTAGTTGAAACCAAAATTTGTTTAAAAATAAATTAAAAATATTATTTTTTTCAATTAAAATTAAAAAATCTTCTGTTTTAAAGAATTACATATGCAAAACAAGCATACCCCATAAACAATGGTATAAAATATGAGACAAAGTCTTCAAATAGTCTGCTAAGTTCATTTAAAATACAATATAAGAGGCTAGATGCAGAGAAGTTCTCACTTGTAGCTAAAACCAGTCAAACAGCACCTCCTATAGTTTAACAGATGTGAAGGGAAATCCTTGATCTTCCTGACCGCCTAACGCTACTGTGCGTTGTTGTACTTTTGACTGCTCTAAATGTCCCACTAGTTCATATGTGTGTTCTCTTGGACACTGAAACTGTTGGTGGCTGGGATCCATGTACTTTAGTCCAAGTTCACCAACCTGAATATAGATAACAAAGACAAGTTAATAATGCAGGAACTTTTAAAAATGAAACTTAGGAAAGAAGCATTAATTAAAATGAAATTCAAACAGTGAAACTATTAAAAGAGCACTAAGTGTTTCCTTAACCAGAAGCAGATCTCCAAAAGATCCAAAACCAAGGAAGATATAGCTCTATTCATTTACTGCTGAAATAGATACAGATAAAATTAACGGTCCTTTTAAGGACCATCAAAATCTTTAAAAGGGAGTCTTAAATTGTTGTACATTGAGTTTAAATTGCTTGTATAAGCTATATTATAGCCCTACCCCTTAAATATCTTCCAAAAAATGTAAAATTAGAGAGCCCCTGGCAAGTGTTTCTGAGTTCACACAATAATATGTGGCTATGTATGTGATGCGGCTCTAAATAAATGTTAGCTGGATTCGCACACAACTTTCATAACTGAACCGTGGCATTTAAATGATTTATTTAATAGCCACAATTTATCAAAAACTTATTAAAAACCTAAAACTGAAACTATGGGTTTATTTTCTGTTTCCAGGTCCCAGAAATAAGATATTAGAAAGAAATAAGCCCATATTTTCCATCTTTCACTGTCCCCTGATCCCATATAACACATTTATTATTTCTTTCCCTGTGACTTTTTCTAATACTATTTGCTGATATTTTTCAAAAATCCCTCCATTTTAACTTGCAAGTGTAGGAATACATATTACAGACAACTATGACCTTTCTGTGACCCCCTTTTAAACTTTAAATTGAAAAACAAACTTTTTTAAATTTCATAAATTTAAATTTCAATTTAATTTAAAAAGTTTAATTCAAATTTTAAAAATAATTACACCATTGTTTTCCTTATTAAATTTTGAAGCCTGTAGCCAAATTTCATCCATGAAACTTTAAAAATGAGCTGACAATTGCAGATTAAAATGTTCAAAACATGCTCTCTGACAGGAACGGGGACCCAATTATTTGCCCCATTGGAACGCATTGAAAATCATAGTAAATACATAGGGTCCTGTTCAATAAATAATTTTGATAGCCACCTTGGGACTTCTGGTTCATGTTAGGCATTCATTTAGAAGTGTCTAAGTGCAATCTCAGTGCCTCATGACCGGCATTCCGTTGCAAAATTTTGTTTTTATTGACAACAGGGTCAGTCTGTCTACTTCCGGGAAAGAATAAAGGCTAGAATTTAGGCAATTTACTCTATGTACTGACGCCAGATTACATTTAAATCAATCAAAATTTTTACAGAAATTCAAACTAGAAAGCCTACCCTTTCAAATAAAACTACATTCAGTTACAGAACTAGTGAAATAATAACACTACACAATTTATAACAAAAGTTATATATTTTTTTTAAGAACTACATTCGTGGGTACCGGACTGGTTGCCCTAACTGGGATCCTATTCCTGTCAGACTTTATTTTTTTTCCCAGACTTAAAACTGCACTTTTAAAATAAAGATATACATCTCAGTAGTTATTGTGCAAAGTTTCAAAAAATTTGATCAAACAGTTACAGAATTATAGATCCTTATCTATAACATCTCAAATACCAGAAAATTGATCGGAGAAAATCTTAAATTCATGAAGAAAATATGCTAAAAATCAGCAAAACTTTTTTATTTCAAGAGATATTTACATTCTGTAAATTGCATAAGGTAGACAAATTCATTCTTTGTATGGAAATCTAGTTGAAACCAAAATTTGTTTAAAAATAAATTAAAAATATTATTTTTTTCAATTAAAATTAAAAAATCTTCTGTTTTAAAGAATTACATATGCAAAACAAGCATACCCCATAAACAATGGTATAAAATATGAGACAAAGTCTTCAAATAGTCTGCTAAGTTCATTTAAAATACAATATAAGAGGCTAGATGCAGAGAAGTTCTCACTTGTAGCTAAAACCAGTCAAACAGCACCTCCTATAGTTTAACAGATGTGAAGGGAAATCCTTGATCTTCCTGACCGCCTAACGCTACTGTGCGTTGTTGTACTTTTGACTGCTCTAAATGTCCCACTAGTTCATATGTGTGTTCTCTTGGACACTGAAACTGTTGGTGGCTGGGATCCATGTACTTTAGTCCAAGTTCACCAACCTGAATATAGATAACAAAGACAAGTTAATAATGCAGGAACTTTTAAAAATGAAACTTAGGAAAGAAGCATTAATTAAAATGAAATTCAAACAGTGAAACTATTAAAAGAGCACTAAGTGTTTCCTTAACCAGAAGCAGATCTCCAAAAGATCCAAAACCAAGGAAGATATAGCTCTATTCATTTACTGCTGAAATAGATACAGATAAAATTAACGGTCCTTTTAAGGACCATCAAAATCTTTAAAAGGGAGTCTTAAATTGTTGTACATTGAGTTTAAATTGCTTGTATAAGCTATATTATAGCCCTACCCCTTAAATATCTTCCAAAAAATGTAAAATTAGAGAGCCCCTGGCAAGTGTTTCTGAGTTCACACAATAATATGTGGCTATGTATGTGATGCGGCTCTAAATAAATGTTAGCTGGATTCGCACACAACTTTCATAACTGAACCGTGGCATTTAAATGATTTATTTAATAGCCACAATTTATCAAAAACTTATTAAAAACCTAAAACTGAAACTATGGGTTTATTTTCTGTTTCCAGGTCCCAGAAATAAGATATTAGAAAGAAATAAGCCCATATTTTCCATCTTTCACTGTCCCCTGATCCCATATAACACATTTATTATTTCTTTCCCTGTGACTTTTTCTAATACTATTTGCTGATATTTTTCAAAAATCCCTCCATTTTAACTTGCAAGTGTAGGAATACATATTACAGACAACTATGACCTTTCTGTGACCCCCTTTTAAACTTTAAATTGAAAAACAAACTTTTTTAAATTTCATAAATTTAAATTTCAATTTAATTTAAAAAGTTTAATTCAAATTTTAAAAATAATTACACCATTGTTTTCCTTATTAAATTTTGAAGCCTGTAGCCAAATTTCATCCATGAAACTTTAAAAATGAGCTGACAATTGCAGATTAAAATGTTCAAAACATGCTCTCTGACAGGAACGGGGACCCAATTATTTGCCCCATTGGAACGCATTGAAAATCATAGTAAATACATAGGGTCCTGTTCAATAAATAATTTTGATAGCCACCTTGGGACTTCTGGTTCATGTTAGGCATTCATTTAGAAGTGTCTAAGTGCAATCTCAGTGCCTCATGACCGGCATTCCGTTGCAAAATTTTGTTTTTATTGACAACAGGGTCAGTCTGTCTACTTCCGGGAAAGAATAAAGGCTAGAATTTAGGCAATTTACTCTATGTACTGACGCCAGATTACATTTAAATCAATCAAAATTTTTACAGAAATTCAAACTAGAAAGCCTACCCTTTCAAATAAAACTACATTCAGTTACAGAACTAGTGAAATAATAACACTACACAATTTATAACAAAAGTTATATATTTTTTTTAAGAACTACATTCGTGGGTACCGGACTGGTTGCCCTAACTGGGATCCTATTCCTGTCAGACTTTATTTTTTTTCCCAGACTTAAAACTGCACTTTTAAAATAAAGATATACATCTCAGTAGTTATTGTGCAAAGTTTCAAAAAATTTGATCAAACAGTTACAGAATTATAGATCCTTATCTATAACATCTCAAATACCAGAAAATTGATCGGAGAAAATCTTAAATTCATGAAGAAAATATGCTAAAAATCAGCAAAACTTTTTTATTTCAAGAGATATTTACATTCTGTAAATTGCATAAGGTAGACAAATTCATTCTTTGTATGGAAATCTAGTTGAAACCAAAATTTGTTTAAAAATAAATTAAAAATATTATTTTTTTCAATTAAAATTAAAAAATCTTCTGTTTTAAAGAATTACATATGCAAAACAAGCATACCCCATAAACAATGGTATAAAATATGAGACAAAGTCTTCAAATAGTCTGCTAAGTTCATTTAAAATACAATATAAGAGGCTAGATGCAGAGAAGTTCTCACTTGTAGCTAAAACCAGTCAAACAGCACCTCCTATAGTTTAACAGATGTGAAGGGAAATCCTTGATCTTCCTGACCGCCTAACGCTACTGTGCGTTGTTGTACTTTTGACTGCTCTAAATGTCCCACTAGTTCATATGTGTGTTCTCTTGGACACTGAAACTGTTGGTGGCTGGGATCCATGTACTTTAGTCCAAGTTCACCAACCTGAATATAGATAACAAAGACAAGTTAATAATGCAGGAACTTTTAAAAATGAAACTTAGGAAAGAAGCATTAATTAAAATGAAATTCAAACAGTGAAACTATTAAAAGAGCACTAAGTGTTTCCTTAACCAGAAGCAGATCTCCAAAAGATCCAAAACCAAGGAAGATATAGCTCTATTCATTTACTGCTGAAATAGATACAGATAAAATTAACGGTCCTTTTAAGGACCATCAAAATCTTTAAAAGGGAGTCTTAAATTGTTGTACATTGAGTTTAAATTGCTTGTATAAGCTATATTATAGCCCTACCCCTTAAATATCTTCCAAAAAATGTAAAATTAGAGAGCCCCTGGCAAGTGTTTCTGAGTTCACACAATAATATGTGGCTATGTATGTGATGCGGCTCTAAATAAATGTTAGCTGGATTCGCACACAACTTTCATAACTGAACCGTGGCATTTAAATGATTTATTTAATAGCCACAATTTATCAAAAACTTATTAAAAACCTAAAACTGAAACTATGGGTTTATTTTCTGTTTCCAGGTCCCAGAAATAAGATATTAGAAAGAAATAAGCCCATATTTTCCATCTTTCACTGTCCCCTGATCCCATATAACACATTTATTATTTCTTTCCCTGTGACTTTTTCTAATACTATTTGCTGATATTTTTCAAAAATCCCTCCATTTTAACTTGCAAGTGTAGGAATACATATTACAGACAACTATGACCTTTCTGTGACCCCCTTTTAAACTTTAAATTGAAAAACAAACTTTTTTAAATTTCATAAATTTAAATTTCAATTTAATTTAAAAAGTTTAATTCAAATTTTAAAAATAATTACACCATTGTTTTCCTTATTAAATTTTGAAGCCTGTAGCCAAATTTCATCCATGAAACTTTAAAAATGAGCTGACAATTGCAGATTAAAATGTTCAAAACATGCTCTCTGACAGGAACGGGGACCCAATTATTTGCCCCATTGGAACGCATTGAAAATCATAGTAAATACATAGGGTCCTGTTCAATAAATAATTTTGATAGCCACCTTGGGACTTCTGGTTCATGTTAGGCATTCATTTAGAAGTGTCTAAGTGCAATCTCAGTGCCTCATGACCGGCATTCCGTTGCAAAATTTTGTTTTTATTGACAACAGGGTCAGTCTG
>NW_027267772.1:0-29890 GCF_963676685.1 Mytilus edulis
CCTTCGTAACAAAATAAGAAAGCGACAAAATTCTTTTTACAAATTGTTCGTTACATCCTCAGGAATTTTTGGCTAATTTGGATCGAAGCGATTCGAAGAAATTTTATAGGAGTTATGTACCTTTACGGAATAAATTTGTCGGTATGTTTTTTTAACTCATTAACCGTTAACCGTATAACCCTGGAATGTTTTTATTTGAGTCCCCTGGGTCCTAACTTAGAAAATTAGGTCAAGGTCAAAGGTCAAGGTCATATTTTAGATTTTCATATGTCTTTGATTTCCCTATAATTCTTGAATGGTTATAGATACAGAAAATTTAAGCAGTGAAAAATGTTCAGTACTTCAAGGGGCAACTTTGTTACATTATGACTGTATTAGTTTTACCATTATGTAAGGGACATAACCCCCATTGATGGTTTATAAAAAGCCATTATTAGGCAAAACTCTTAAACAAAAGGTCCTTGACCCATAGGGTCTTTTGCAATGACATTGTGAAGCAATGACCTTGACAAAGGTCACAAGGTCAAAGGTCAAGGTCATGTACATATGTGATTTGGGGCACGACTTGAAGAATTTTATGTGTGTTTGCCAACCAACCAATCATGATCAATCAATAATGATCAATCAACAAATCATGATCATGATCAATCAACCAATCATGATCATGATTAATCAACCAATCAATCATGTTTCCGTCTCATGTGTTTAATATAGGGTTCAAGATCTTCTTTGTTTCTTTTTCGCTGTTTCAATTGACCCTTTCAAACGTGTTTAACCAACCAACCAACCAACCAACCAACCAACCAACCAACCAACCAATCAATCAATCAATCAATCAATCAATCAATCAATCAATCAATCAATCAATCAATCAATCATGATCAATCAATCATGTTTCCGTCTCGTCTCGTGTGTTTAATATAGGGTCCAAGATCTTCTTTGTTTCTTTTTCGCTGTTTCAATTGGCCCTATCCAACGTGTTTAACCAACCAACCAACCAACCAACCAACCAACCAACCAACCAATCAATCAATCAATCAATCAATCAATCAATCAATCAATCAAGTTTCCGTCTCGTGTGTTTAATATAGGGTCCAAGATCTTTTTTGTTTCTTTTTCGCTGTTTCAATTGGCCCTATCCAACGTGTTTTACCAACCAACCAACCAACCAACCAACTAATCAATCAATCAATCAATCAATCAATCATGATCAATTATGATCATGATCAATCAATCATGTTTCATGAAAAATTGAAATTTAATATTGTTCTTGCGTCACTTCTGAAAAAAAAAATCCACATGTATTCTGAAACTACAAATACAATCGACCTCAAAATTTGCAGTCAGCAGGGCATACATGTACTAAAAGTTTATAAAAAAACTTGGTGCAGATATCTCTCAAAGCTTTTCCTAGAGAAAAGAAATTGCAATGCCGTAAAAATTGCTTGCTAGGTCTGTAAATTTCAGTAAAAGCCTACAATAAAATGTCCGCTCCGAGATTGAAATACTAATCTGTGTTACAAACAGGTGCTGAAAAATGTACATTATCAGAAAATAATCAATAAATGTGTTTTAAAGTTACACCGGATCAAATAAATCCAAATCATGCACTGCTTGTGATCTGTCATCAAAATGTCAATTTCCTACAATGACAAAAGAAATTACATTGTGTGCATTCCGTCTCTATACATGTTGTCTGTTCAAAGTCCCCACCTAAAAAGGAATAAAAACACTATCTTTTCGTTATTATAAACCCGTGTCACGTGATGTGGCGCGCGCGCTGTACCTAAAATAAAAGAAAAACTTTCCAAACTAAACATGAAACTTCTCCGGTAACAATAATATAGACCCCATACAGAAACAAACAAACAAACAAACAAACAAACAAACAAACAAACAAACCCCCACCCCCCCCCCCCCCATTCAATTAATTTTAAAGGGGGAAAGACCCCCTACAATTGCTTTTTTAAAGCAATTGATTTATATTGTAAAAAACCTTTTTAACCATTCTGTTCCGTTAATAAAAAAAAAAAAAAAATCTCCCCGAGACCCCCTTTTGCCCCCCCCCCCCCTTTTTTTAACCCTCCACTTACAACTGAATGTAGGTTGTGTACTATCTATCCTATCAACGTAAAACGAACGACAACTCCAGTTTTTTCCATATTATTAGGTCTTTCCACTTTTCTGTGGAAAGCCTATTGTATTTGTTCTGATTATTATTATTATTATTTTTTTTTTTTTTCCGCCAAATTTTGTTCTTGCGATAAATGTTTGTTTCGCAATATGTCGCTTAGATTTTTTTCATATTGTATCGCATAGTTTATGCGCTTTTAAATTTCACCCTGCTAAGCCGAACCATTTTCTTTGTAAGAGTTATCTCCCTATTCACTGTTTGTCATGTGTGTGCATCTCCTTCGTAACAAAATAAGAAAGCGACAAAATTCTTTTTACAAATTGTTCGTTACATCCTCAGGAATTTTTGGCTAATTTGGATCGAAGCGATTCGAAGAAATTTTATAGGAGTTATGTACCTTTACGGAATAAATTTGTCGGTATGTTTTTTTAACTCATTAACCGTTAACCGTATAACCCTGGAATGTTTTTATTTGAGTCCCCTGGGTCCTAACTTAGAAAATTAGGTCAAGGTCAAAGGTCAAGGTCATATTTTAGATTTTCATATGTCTTTGATTTCCCTATAATTCTTGAATGGTTATAGATACAGAAAATTTAAGCAGTGAAAAATGTTCAGTACTTCAAGGGGCAACTTTGTTACATTATGACTGTATTAGTTTTACCATTATGTAAGGGACATAACCCCCATTGATGGTTTATAAAAAGCCATTATTAGGCAAAACTCTTAAACAAAAGGTCCTTGACCCATAGGGTCTTTTGCAATGACATTGTGAAGCAATGACCTTGACAAAGGTCACAAGGTCAAAGGTCAAGGTCATGTACATATGTGATTTGGGGCACGACTTGAAGAATTTTATGTGTGTTTGCCAACCAACCAATCATGATCAATCAATAATGATCAATCAACAAATCATGATCATGATCAATCAACCAATCATGATCATGATTAATCAACCAATCAATCATGTTTCCGTCTCATGTGTTTAATATAGGGTTCAAGATCTTCTTTGTTTCTTTTTCGCTGTTTCAATTGACCCTTTCAAACGTGTTTAACCAACCAACCAACCAACCAACCAACCAACCAACCAACCAACCCAATCAATCAATCAATCAATCAATCAATCAATCAATCAATCAATCAATCAATCAATCAATCATGATCAATCAATCATGTTTCCGTCTCGTCTCGTGTGTTTAATATAGGGTCCAAGATCTTCTTTGTTTCTTTTTCGCTGTTTCAATTGGCCCTATCCAACGTGTTTAACCAACCAACCAACCAACCAACCAACCAACCAACCAACCAATCAATCAATCAATCAATCAATCAATCAATCAATCAATCAAGTTTCCGTCTCGTGTGTTTAATATAGGGTCCAAGATCTTTTTTGTTTCTTTTTCGCTGTTTCAATTGGCCCTATCCAACGTGTTTTACCAACCAACCAACCAACCAACCAACTAATCAATCAATCAATCAATCAATCAATCATGATCAATTATGATCATGATCAATCAATCATGTTTCATGAAAAATTGAAATTTAATATTGTTCTTGCGTCACTTCTGAAAAAAAAAATCCACATGTATTCTGAAACTACAAATACAATCGACCTCAAAATTTGCAGTCAGCAGGGCATACATGTACTAAAAGTTTATAAAAAAACTTGGTGCAGATATCTCTCAAAGCTTTTCCTAGAGAAAAGAAATTGCAATGCCGTAAAAATTGCTTGCTAGGTCTGTAAATTTCAGTAAAAGCCTACAATAAAATGTCCGCTCCGAGATTGAAATACTAATCTGTGTTACAAACAGGTGCTGAAAAATGTACATTATCAGAAAATAATCAATAAATGTGTTTTAAAGTTACACCGGATCAAATAAATCCAAATCATGCACTGCTTGTGATCTGTCATCAAAATGTCAATTTCCTACAATGACAAAAGAAATTACATTGTGTGCATTCCGTCTCTATACATGTTGTCTGTTCAAAGTCCCCACCTAAAAAGGAATAAAAACACTATCTTTTCGTTATTATAAACCCGTGTCACGTGATGTGGCGCGCGCGCTGTACCTAAAATAAAAGAAAAACTTTCCAAACTAAACATGAAACTTCTCCGGTAACAATAATATAGACCCCATACAGAAACAAACAAACAAACAAACAAACAAACAAACAAACAAACAAACCCCCACCCCCCCCCCCCCCATTCAATTAATTTTAAAGGGGGAAAGACCCCCTACAATTGCTTTTTTAAAGCAATTGATTTATATTGTAAAAAACCTTTTTAACCATTCTGTTCCGTTAATAAAAAAAAAAAAAAAATCTCCCCGAGACCCCCTTTTGCCCCCCCCCCCCTTTTTTTAACCCTCCACTTACAACTGAATGTAGGTTGTGTACTATCTATCCTATCAACGTAAAACGAACGACAACTCCAGTTTTTTCCATATTATTAGGTCTTTCCACTTTTCTGTGGAAAGCCTATTGTATTTGTTCTGATTATTATTATTATTATTTTTTTTTTTTTTCCGCCAAATTTTGTTCTTGCGATAAATGTTTGTTTCGCAATATGTCGCTTAGATTTTTTTCATATTGTATCGCATAGTTTATGCGCTTTTAAATTTCACCCTGCTAAGCCGAACCATTTTCTTTGTAAGAGTTATCTCCCTATTCACTGTTTGTCATGTGTGTGCATCTCCTTCGTAACAAAATAAGAAAGCGACAAAATTCTTTTTACAAATTGTTCGTTACATCCTCAGGAATTTTTGGCTAATTTGGATCGAAGCGATTCGAAGAAATTTTATAGGAGTTATGTACCTTTACGGAATAAATTTGTCGGTATGTTTTTTTAACTCATTAACCGTTAACCGTATAACCCTGGAATGTTTTTATTTGAGTCCCCTGGGTCCTAACTTAGAAAATTAGGTCAAGGTCAAAGGTCAAGGTCATATTTTAGATTTTCATATGTCTTTGATTTCCCTATAATTCTTGAATGGTTATAGATACAGAAAATTTAAGCAGTGAAAAATGTTCAGTACTTCAAGGGGCAACTTTGTTACATTATGACTGTATTAGTTTTACCATTATGTAAGGGACATAACCCCCATTGATGGTTTATAAAAAGCCATTATTAGGCAAAACTCTTAAACAAAAGGTCCTTGACCCATAGGGTCTTTTGCAATGACATTGTGAAGCAATGACCTTGACAAAGGTCACAAGGTCAAAGGTCAAGGTCATGTACATATGTGATTTGGGGCACGACTTGAAGAATTTTATGTGTGTTTGCCAACCAACCAATCATGATCAATCAATAATGATCAATCAACAAATCATGATCATGATCAATCAACCAATCATGATCATGATTAATCAACCAATCAATCATGTTTCCGTCTCATGTGTTTAATATAGGGTTCAAGATCTTCTTTGTTTCTTTTTCGCTGTTTCAATTGACCCTTTCAAACGTGTTTAACCAACCAACCAACCAACCAACCAACCAACCAACCAACCAACCAATCAATCAATCAATCAATCAATCAATCAATCAATCAATCAATCAATCAATCAATCAATCAATCATGATCAATCAATCATGTTTCCGTCTCGTCTCGTGTGTTTAATATAGGGTCCAAGATCTTCTTTGTTTCTTTTTCGCTGTTTCAATTGGCCCTATCCAACGTGTTTAACCAACCAACCAACCAACCAACCAACCAACCAACCAACCAATCAATCAATCAATCAATCAATCAATCAATCAATCAATCAAGTTTCCGTCTCGTGTGTTTAATATAGGGTCCAAGATCTTTTTTGTTTCTTTTTCGCTGTTTCAATTGGCCCTATCCAACGTGTTTTACCAACCAACCAACCAACCAACCAACTAATCAATCAATCAATCAATCAATCAATCATGATCAATTATGATCATGATCAATCAATCATGTTTCATGAAAAATTGAAATTTAATATTGTTCTTGCGTCACTTCTGAAAAAAAAAATCCACATGTATTCTGAAACTACAAATACAATCGACCTCAAAATTTGCAGTCAGCAGGGCATACATGTACTAAAAGTTTATAAAAAAACTTGGTGCAGATATCTCTCAAAGCTTTTCCTAGAGAAAAGAAATTGCAATGCCGTAAAAATTGCTTGCTAGGTCTGTAAATTTCAGTAAAAGCCTACAATAAAATGTCCGCTCCGAGATTGAAATACTAATCTGTGTTACAAACAGGTGCTGAAAAATGTACATTATCAGAAAATAATCAATAAATGTGTTTTAAAGTTACACCGGATCAAATAAATCCAAATCATGCACTGCTTGTGATCTGTCATCAAAATGTCAATTTCCTACAATGACAAAAGAAATTACATTGTGTGCATTCCGTCTCTATACATGTTGTCTGTTCAAAGTCCCCACCTAAAAAGGAATAAAAACACTATCTTTTCGTTATTATAAACCCGTGTCACGTGATGTGGCGCGCGCGCTGTACCTAAAATAAAAGAAAAACTTTCCAAACTAAACATGAAACTTCTCCGGTAACAATAATATAGACCCCATACAGAAACAAACAAACAAACAAACAAACAAACAAACAAACAAACAAACCCCCACCCCCCCCCCCCCCCCCATTCAATTAATTTTAAAGGGGGAAAGACCCCCTACAATTGCTTTTTTAAAGCAATTGATTTATATTGTAAAAAACCTTTTTAACCATTCTGTTCCGTTAATAAAAAAAAAAAAAAAATCTCCCCGAGACCCCCTTTTGCCCCCCCCCCCCTTTTTTTAACCCTCCACTTACAACTGAATGTAGGTTGTGTACTATCTATCCTATCAACGTAAAACGAACGACAACTCCAGTTTTTTCCATATTATTAGGTCTTTCCACTTTTCTGTGGAAAGCCTATTGTATTTGTTCTGATTATTATTATTATTATTTTTTTTTTTTTTCCGCCAAATTTTGTTCTTGCGATAAATGTTTGTTTCGCAATATGTCGCTTAGATTTTTTTCATATTGTATCGCATAGTTTATGCGCTTTTAAATTTCACCCTGCTAAGCCGAACCATTTTCTTTGTAAGAGTTATCTCCCTATTCACTGTTTGTCATGTGTGTGCATCTCCTTCGTAACAAAATAAGAAAGCGACAAAATTCTTTTTACAAATTGTTCGTTACATCCTCAGGAATTTTTGGCTAATTTGGATCGAAGCGATTCGAAGAAATTTTATAGGAGTTATGTACCTTTACGGAATAAATTTGTCGGTATGTTTTTTTAACTCATTAACCGTTAACCGTATAACCCTGGAATGTTTTTATTTGAGTCCCCTGGGTCCTAACTTAGAAAATTAGGTCAAGGTCAAAGGTCAAGGTCATATTTTAGATTTTCATATGTCTTTGATTTCCCTATAATTCTTGAATGGTTATAGATACAGAAAATTTAAGCAGTGAAAAATGTTCAGTACTTCAAGGGGCAACTTTGTTACATTATGACTGTATTAGTTTTACCATTATGTAAGGGACATAACCCCCATTGATGGTTTATAAAAAGCCATTATTAGGCAAAACTCTTAAACAAAAGGTCCTTGACCCATAGGGTCTTTTGCAATGACATTGTGAAGCAATGACCTTGACAAAGGTCACAAGGTCAAAGGTCAAGGTCATGTACATATGTGATTTGGGGCACGACTTGAAGAATTTTATGTGTGTTTGCCAACCAACCAATCATGATCAATCAATAATGATCAATCAACAAATCATGATCATGATCAATCAACCAATCATGATCATGATTAATCAACCAATCAATCATGTTTCCGTCTCATGTGTTTAATATAGGGTTCAAGATCTTCTTTGTTTCTTTTTCGCTGTTTCAATTGACCCTTTCAAACGTGTTTAACCAACCAACCAACCAACCAACCAACCAACCAACCAACCAACCAATCAATCAATCAATCAATCAATCAATCAATCAATCAATCAATCAATCAATCAATCAATCAATCATGATCAATCAATCATGTTTCCGTCTCGTCTCGTGTGTTTAATATAGGGTCCAAGATCTTCTTTGTTTCTTTTTCGCTGTTTCAATTGGCCCTATCCAACGTGTTTAACCAACCAACCAACCAACCAACCAACCAACCAACCAACCAATCAATCAATCAATCAATCAATCAATCAATCAATCAATCAAGTTTCCGTCTCGTGTGTTTAATATAGGGTCCAAGATCTTTTTTGTTTCTTTTTCGCTGTTTCAATTGGCCCTATCCAACGTGTTTTACCAACCAACCAACCAACCAACCAACTAATCAATCAATCAATCAATCAATCAATCATGATCAATTATGATCATGATCAATCAATCATGTTTCATGAAAAATTGAAATTTAATATTGTTCTTGCGTCACTTCTGAAAAAAAAAATCCACATGTATTCTGAAACTACAAATACAATCGACCTCAAAATTTGCAGTCAGCAGGGCATACATGTACTAAAAGTTTATAAAAAAACTTGGTGCAGATATCTCTCAAAGCTTTTCCTAGAGAAAAGAAATTGCAATGCCGTAAAAATTGCTTGCTAGGTCTGTAAATTTCAGTAAAAGCCTACAATAAAATGTCCGCTCCGAGATTGAAATACTAATCTGTGTTACAAACAGGTGCTGAAAAATGTACATTATCAGAAAATAATCAATAAATGTGTTTTAAAGTTACACCGGATCAAATAAATCCAAATCATGCACTGCTTGTGATCTGTCATCAAAATGTCAATTTCCTACAATGACAAAAGAAATTACATTGTGTGCATTCCGTCTCTATACATGTTGTCTGTTCAAAGTCCCCACCTAAAAAGGAATAAAAACACTATCTTTTCGTTATTATAAACCCGTGTCACGTGATGTGGCGCGCGCGCTGTACCTAAAATAAAAGAAAAACTTTCCAAACTAAACATGAAACTTCTCCGGTAACAATAATATAGACCCCATACAGAAACAAACAAACAAACAAACAAACAAACAAACAAACAAACAAACCCCCACCCCCCCCCCCCCCCCCATTCAATTAATTTTAAAGGGGGAAAGACCCCCTACAATTGCTTTTTTAAAGCAATTGATTTATATTGTAAAAAACCTTTTTAACCATTCTGTTCCGTTAATAAAAAAAAAAAAAAAATCTCCCCGAGACCCCCTTTTGCCCCCCCCCCCCTTTTTTTAACCCTCCACTTACAACTGAATGTAGGTTGTGTACTATCTATCCTATCAACGTAAAACGAACGACAACTCCAGTTTTTTCCATATTATTAGGTCTTTCCACTTTTCTGTGGAAAGCCTATTGTATTTGTTCTGATTATTATTATTATTATTTTTTTTTTTTTTCCGCCAAATTTTGTTCTTGCGATAAATGTTTGTTTCGCAATATGTCGCTTAGATTTTTTTCATATTGTATCGCATAGTTTATGCGCTTTTAAATTTCACCCTGCTAAGCCGAACCATTTTCTTTGTAAGAGTTATCTCCCTATTCACTGTTTGTCATGTGTGTGCATCTCCTTCGTAACAAAATAAGAAAGCGACAAAATTCTTTTTACAAATTGTTCGTTACATCCTCAGGAATTTTTGGCTAATTTGGATCGAAGCGATTCGAAGAAATTTTATAGGAGTTATGTACCTTTACGGAATAAATTTGTCGGTATGTTTTTTTAACTCATTAACCGTTAACCGTATAACCCTGGAATGTTTTTATTTGAGTCCCCTGGGTCCTAACTTAGAAAATTAGGTCAAGGTCAAAGGTCAAGGTCATATTTTAGATTTTCATATGTCTTTGATTTCCCTATAATTCTTGAATGGTTATAGATACAGAAAATTTAAGCAGTGAAAAATGTTCAGTACTTCAAGGGGCAACTTTGTTACATTATGACTGTATTAGTTTTACCATTATGTAAGGGACATAACCCCCATTGATGGTTTATAAAAAGCCATTATTAGGCAAAACTCTTAAACAAAAGGTCCTTGACCCATAGGGTCTTTTGCAATGACATTGTGAAGCAATGACCTTGACAAAGGTCACAAGGTCAAAGGTCAAGGTCATGTACATATGTGATTTGGGGCACGACTTGAAGAATTTTATGTGTGTTTGCCAACCAACCAATCATGATCAATCAATAATGATCAATCAACAAATCATGATCATGATCAATCAACCAATCATGATCATGATTAATCAACCAATCAATCATGTTTCCGTCTCATGTGTTTAATATAGGGTTCAAGATCTTCTTTGTTTCTTTTTCGCTGTTTCAATTGACCCTTTCAAACGTGTTTAACCAACCAACCAACCAACCAACCAACCAACCAACCAACCAACCAATCAATCAATCAATCAATCAATCAATCAATCAATCAATCAATCAATCAATCAATCAATCAATCATGATCAATCAATCATGTTTCCGTCTCGTCTCGTGTGTTTAATATAGGGTCCAAGATCTTCTTTGTTTCTTTTTCGCTGTTTCAATTGGCCCTATCCAACGTGTTTAACCAACCAACCAACCAACCAACCAACCAACCAACCAACCAATCAATCAATCAATCAATCAATCAATCAATCAATCAATCAAGTTTCCGTCTCGTGTGTTTAATATAGGGTCCAAGATCTTTTTTGTTTCTTTTTCGCTGTTTCAATTGGCCCTATCCAACGTGTTTTACCAACCAACCAACCAACCAACCAACTAATCAATCAATCAATCAATCAATCAATCATGATCAATTATGATCATGATCAATCAATCATGTTTCATGAAAAATTGAAATTTAATATTGTTCTTGCGTCACTTCTGAAAAAAAAAATCCACATGTATTCTGAAACTACAAATACAATCGACCTCAAAATTTGCAGTCAGCAGGGCATACATGTACTAAAAGTTTATAAAAAAACTTGGTGCAGATATCTCTCAAAGCTTTTCCTAGAGAAAAGAAATTGCAATGCCGTAAAAATTGCTTGCTAGGTCTGTAAATTTCAGTAAAAGCCTACAATAAAATGTCCGCTCCGAGATTGAAATACTAATCTGTGTTACAAACAGGTGCTGAAAAATGTACATTATCAGAAAATAATCAATAAATGTGTTTTAAAGTTACACCGGATCAAATAAATCCAAATCATGCACTGCTTGTGATCTGTCATCAAAATGTCAATTTCCTACAATGACAAAAGAAATTACATTGTGTGCATTCCGTCTCTATACATGTTGTCTGTTCAAAGTCCCCACCTAAAAAGGAATAAAAACACTATCTTTTCGTTATTATAAACCCGTGTCACGTGATGTGGCGCGCGCGCTGTACCTAAAATAAAAGAAAAACTTTCCAAACTAAACATGAAACTTCTCCGGTAACAATAATATAGACCCCATACAGAAACAAACAAACAAACAAACAAACAAACAAACAAACAAACAAACCCCCACCCCCCCCCCCCCCCCATTCAATTAATTTTAAAGGGGGAAAGACCCCCTACAATTGCTTTTTTAAAGCAATTGATTTATATTGTAAAAAACCTTTTTAACCATTCTGTTCCGTTAATAAAAAAAAAAAAAAAATCTCCCCGAGACCCCCTTTTGCCCCCCCCCCCCTTTTTTTAACCCTCCACTTACAACTGAATGTAGGTTGTGTACTATCTATCCTATCAACGTAAAACGAACGACAACTCCAGTTTTTTCCATATTATTAGGTCTTTCCACTTTTCTGTGGAAAGCCTATTGTATTTGTTCTGATTATTATTATTATTATTTTTTTTTTTTTTCCGCCAAATTTTGTTCTTGCGATAAATGTTTGTTTCGCAATATGTCGCTTAGATTTTTTTCATATTGTATCGCATAGTTTATGCGCTTTTAAATTTCACCCTGCTAAGCCGAACCATTTTCTTTGTAAGAGTTATCTCCCTATTCACTGTTTGTCATGTGTGTGCATCTCCTTCGTAACAAAATAAGAAAGCGACAAAATTCTTTTTACAAATTGTTCGTTACATCCTCAGGAATTTTTGGCTAATTTGGATCGAAGCGATTCGAAGAAATTTTATAGGAGTTATGTACCTTTACGGAATAAATTTGTCGGTATGTTTTTTTAACTCATTAACCGTTAACCGTATAACCCTGGAATGTTTTTATTTGAGTCCCCTGGGTCCTAACTTAGAAAATTAGGTCAAGGTCAAAGGTCAAGGTCATATTTTAGATTTTCATATGTCTTTGATTTCCCTATAATTCTTGAATGGTTATAGATACAGAAAATTTAAGCAGTGAAAAATGTTCAGTACTTCAAGGGGCAACTTTGTTACATTATGACTGTATTAGTTTTACCATTATGTAAGGGACATAACCCCCATTGATGGTTTATAAAAAGCCATTATTAGGCAAAACTCTTAAACAAAAGGTCCTTGACCCATAGGGTCTTTTGCAATGACATTGTGAAGCAATGACCTTGACAAAGGTCACAAGGTCAAAGGTCAAGGTCATGTACATATGTGATTTGGGGCACGACTTGAAGAATTTTATGTGTGTTTGCCAACCAACCAATCATGATCAATCAATAATGATCAATCAACAAATCATGATCATGATCAATCAACCAATCATGATCATGATTAATCAACCAATCAATCATGTTTCCGTCTCATGTGTTTAATATAGGGTTCAAGATCTTCTTTGTTTCTTTTTCGCTGTTTCAATTGACCCTTTCAAACGTGTTTAACCAACCAACCAACCAACCAACCAACCAACCAACCAACCAACCAATCAATCAATCAATCAATCAATCAATCAATCAATCAATCAATCAATCAATCAATCAATCAATCATGATCAATCAATCATGTTTCCGTCTCGTCTCGTGTGTTTAATATAGGGTCCAAGATCTTCTTTGTTTCTTTTTCGCTGTTTCAATTGGCCCTATCCAACGTGTTTAACCAACCAACCAACCAACCAACCAACCAACCAACCAACCAATCAATCAATCAATCAATCAATCAATCAATCAATCAATCAAGTTTCCGTCTCGTGTGTTTAATATAGGGTCCAAGATCTTTTTTGTTTCTTTTTCGCTGTTTCAATTGGCCCTATCCAACGTGTTTTACCAACCAACCAACCAACCAACCAACTAATCAATCAATCAATCAATCAATCAATCATGATCAATTATGATCATGATCAATCAATCATGTTTCATGAAAAATTGAAATTTAATATTGTTCTTGCGTCACTTCTGAAAAAAAAAATCCACATGTATTCTGAAACTACAAATACAATCGACCTCAAAATTTGCAGTCAGCAGGGCATACATGTACTAAAAGTTTATAAAAAAACTTGGTGCAGATATCTCTCAAAGCTTTTCCTAGAGAAAAGAAATTGCAATGCCGTAAAAATTGCTTGCTAGGTCTGTAAATTTCAGTAAAAGCCTACAATAAAATGTCCGCTCCGAGATTGAAATACTAATCTGTGTTACAAACAGGTGCTGAAAAATGTACATTATCAGAAAATAATCAATAAATGTGTTTTAAAGTTACACCGGATCAAATAAATCCAAATCATGCACTGCTTGTGATCTGTCATCAAAATGTCAATTTCCTACAATGACAAAAGAAATTACATTGTGTGCATTCCGTCTCTATACATGTTGTCTGTTCAAAGTCCCCACCTAAAAAGGAATAAAAACACTATCTTTTCGTTATTATAAACCCGTGTCACGTGATGTGGCGCGCGCGCTGTACCTAAAATAAAAGAAAAACTTTCCAAACTAAACATGAAACTTCTCCGGTAACAATAATATAGACCCCATACAGAAACAAACAAACAAACAAACAAACAAACAAACAAACAAACAAACCCCCACCCCCCCCCCCCCCCATTCAATTAATTTTAAAGGGGGAAAGACCCCCTACAATTGCTTTTTTAAAGCAATTGATTTATATTGTAAAAAACCTTTTTAACCATTCTGTTCCGTTAATAAAAAAAAAAAAAAAATCTCCCCGAGACCCCCTTTTGCCCCCCCCCCCCTTTTTTTAACCCTCCACTTACAACTGAATGTAGGTTGTGTACTATCTATCCTATCAACGTAAAACGAACGACAACTCCAGTTTTTTCCATATTATTAGGTCTTTCCACTTTTCTGTGGAAAGCCTATTGTATTTGTTCTGATTATTATTATTATTATTTTTTTTTTTTTTCCGCCAAATTTTGTTCTTGCGATAAATGTTTGTTTCGCAATATGTCGCTTAGATTTTTTTCATATTGTATCGCATAGTTTATGCGCTTTTAAATTTCACCCTGCTAAGCCGAACCATTTTCTTTGTAAGAGTTATCTCCCTATTCACTGTTTGTCATGTGTGTGCATCTCCTTCGTAACAAAATAAGAAAGCGACAAAATTCTTTTTACAAATTGTTCGTTACATCCTCAGGAATTTTTGGCTAATTTGGATCGAAGCGATTCGAAGAAATTTTATAGGAGTTATGTACCTTTACGGAATAAATTTGTCGGTATGTTTTTTTAACTCATTAACCGTTAACCGTATAACCCTGGAATGTTTTTATTTGAGTCCCCTGGGTCCTAACTTAGAAAATTAGGTCAAGGTCAAAGGTCAAGGTCATATTTTAGATTTTCATATGTCTTTGATTTCCCTATAATTCTTGAATGGTTATAGATACAGAAAATTTAAGCAGTGAAAAATGTTCAGTACTTCAAGGGGCAACTTTGTTACATTATGACTGTATTAGTTTTACCATTATGTAAGGGACATAACCCCCATTGATGGTTTATAAAAAGCCATTATTAGGCAAAACTCTTAAACAAAAGGTCCTTGACCCATAGGGTCTTTTGCAATGACATTGTGAAGCAATGACCTTGACAAAGGTCACAAGGTCAAAGGTCAAGGTCATGTACATATGTGATTTGGGGCACGACTTGAAGAATTTTATGTGTGTTTGCCAACCAACCAATCATGATCAATCAATAATGATCAATCAACAAATCATGATCATGATCAATCAACCAATCATGATCATGATTAATCAACCAATCAATCATGTTTCCGTCTCATGTGTTTAATATAGGGTTCAAGATCTTCTTTGTTTCTTTTTCGCTGTTTCAATTGACCCTTTCAAACGTGTTTAACCAACCAACCAACCAACCAACCAACCAACCAACCAACCAACAATCAATCAATCAATCAATCAATCAATCAATCAATCAATCAATCAATCAATCAATCAATCATGATCAATCAATCATGTTTCCGTCTCGTCTCGTGTGTTTAATATAGGGTCCAAGATCTTCTTTGTTTCTTTTTCGCTGTTTCAATTGGCCCTATCCAACGTGTTTAACCAACCAACCAACCAACCAACCAACCAACCAACCAACCAATCAATCAATCAATCAATCAATCAATCAATCAATCAATCAAGTTTCCGTCTCGTGTGTTTAATATAGGGTCCAAGATCTTTTTTGTTTCTTTTTCGCTGTTTCAATTGGCCCTATCCAACGTGTTTTACCAACCAACCAACCAACCAACCAACTAATCAATCAATCAATCAATCAATCAATCATGATCAATTATGATCATGATCAATCAATCATGTTTCATGAAAAATTGAAATTTAATATTGTTCTTGCGTCACTTCTGAAAAAAAAAATCCACATGTATTCTGAAACTACAAATACAATCGACCTCAAAATTTGCAGTCAGCAGGGCATACATGTACTAAAAGTTTATAAAAAAACTTGGTGCAGATATCTCTCAAAGCTTTTCCTAGAGAAAAGAAATTGCAATGCCGTAAAAATTGCTTGCTAGGTCTGTAAATTTCAGTAAAAGCCTACAATAAAATGTCCGCTCCGAGATTGAAATACTAATCTGTGTTACAAACAGGTGCTGAAAAATGTACATTATCAGAAAATAATCAATAAATGTGTTTTAAAGTTACACCGGATCAAATAAATCCAAATCATGCACTGCTTGTGATCTGTCATCAAAATGTCAATTTCCTACAATGACAAAAGAAATTACATTGTGTGCATTCCGTCTCTATACATGTTGTCTGTTCAAAGTCCCCACCTAAAAAGGAATAAAAACACTATCTTTTCGTTATTATAAACCCGTGTCACGTGATGTGGCGCGCGCGCTGTACCTAAAATAAAAGAAAAACTTTCCAAACTAAACATGAAACTTCTCCGGTAACAATAATATAGACCCCATACAGAAACAAACAAACAAACAAACAAACAAACAAACAAACAAACAAACCCCCACCCCCCCCCCCCCCCCATTCAATTAATTTTAAAGGGGGAAAGACCCCCTACAATTGCTTTTTTAAAGCAATTGATTTATATTGTAAAAAACCTTTTTAACCATTCTGTTCCGTTAATAAAAAAAAAAAAAAAATCTCCCCGAGACCCCCTTTTGCCCCCCCCCCCCTTTTTTTAACCCTCCACTTACAACTGAATGTAGGTTGTGTACTATCTATCCTATCAACGTAAAACGAACGACAACTCCAGTTTTTTCCATATTATTAGGTCTTTCCACTTTTCTGTGGAAAGCCTATTGTATTTGTTCTGATTATTATTATTATTATTTTTTTTTTTTTTCCGCCAAATTTTGTTCTTGCGATAAATGTTTGTTTCGCAATATGTCGCTTAGATTTTTTTCATATTGTATCGCATAGTTTATGCGCTTTTAAATTTCACCCTGCTAAGCCGAACCATTTTCTTTGTAAGAGTTATCTCCCTATTCACTGTTTGTCATGTGTGTGCATCTCCTTCGTAACAAAATAAGAAAGCGACAAAATTCTTTTTACAAATTGTTCGTTACATCCTCAGGAATTTTTGGCTAATTTGGATCGAAGCGATTCGAAGAAATTTTATAGGAGTTATGTACCTTTACGGAATAAATTTGTCGGTATGTTTTTTTAACTCATTAACCGTTAACCGTATAACCCTGGAATGTTTTTATTTGAGTCCCCTGGGTCCTAACTTAGAAAATTAGGTCAAGGTCAAAGGTCAAGGTCATATTTTAGATTTTCATATGTCTTTGATTTCCCTATAATTCTTGAATGGTTATAGATACAGAAAATTTAAGCAGTGAAAAATGTTCAGTACTTCAAGGGGCAACTTTGTTACATTATGACTGTATTAGTTTTACCATTATGTAAGGGACATAACCCCCATTGATGGTTTATAAAAAGCCATTATTAGGCAAAACTCTTAAACAAAAGGTCCTTGACCCATAGGGTCTTTTGCAATGACATTGTGAAGCAATGACCTTGACAAAGGTCACAAGGTCAAAGGTCAAGGTCATGTACATATGTGATTTGGGGCACGACTTGAAGAATTTTATGTGTGTTTGCCAACCAACCAATCATGATCAATCAATAATGATCAATCAACAAATCATGATCATGATCAATCAACCAATCATGATCATGATTAATCAACCAATCAATCATGTTTCCGTCTCATGTGTTTAATATAGGGTTCAAGATCTTCTTTGTTTCTTTTTCGCTGTTTCAATTGACCCTTTCAAACGTGTTTAACCAACCAACCAACCAACCAACCAACCAACCAACCAACCAACCAATCAATCAATCAATCAATCAATCAATCAATCAATCAATCAATCAATCAATCAATCAATCATGATCAATCAATCATGTTTCCGTCTCGTCTCGTGTGTTTAATATAGGGTCCAAGATCTTCTTTGTTTCTTTTTCGCTGTTTCAATTGGCCCTATCCAACGTGTTTAACCAACCAACCAACCAACCAACCAACCAACCAACCAACCAATCAATCAATCAATCAATCAATCAATCAATCAATCAATCAAGTTTCCGTCTCGTGTGTTTAATATAGGGTCCAAGATCTTTTTTGTTTCTTTTTCGCTGTTTCAATTGGCCCTATCCAACGTGTTTTACCAACCAACCAACCAACCAACCAACTAATCAATCAATCAATCAATCAATCAATCATGATCAATTATGATCATGATCAATCAATCATGTTTCATGAAAAATTGAAATTTAATATTGTTCTTGCGTCACTTCTGAAAAAAAAAATCCACATGTATTCTGAAACTACAAATACAATCGACCTCAAAATTTGCAGTCAGCAGGGCATACATGTACTAAAAGTTTATAAAAAAACTTGGTGCAGATATCTCTCAAAGCTTTTCCTAGAGAAAAGAAATTGCAATGCCGTAAAAATTGCTTGCTAGGTCTGTAAATTTCAGTAAAAGCCTACAATAAAATGTCCGCTCCGAGATTGAAATACTAATCTGTGTTACAAACAGGTGCTGAAAAATGTACATTATCAGAAAATAATCAATAAATGTGTTTTAAAGTTACACCGGATCAAATAAATCCAAATCATGCACTGCTTGTGATCTGTCATCAAAATGTCAATTTCCTACAATGACAAAAGAAATTACATTGTGTGCATTCCGTCTCTATACATGTTGTCTGTTCAAAGTCCCCACCTAAAAAGGAATAAAAACACTATCTTTTCGTTATTATAAACCCGTGTCACGTGATGTGGCGCGCGCGCTGTACCTAAAATAAAAGAAAAACTTTCCAAACTAAACATGAAACTTCTCCGGTAACAATAATATAGACCCCATACAGAAACAAACAAACAAACAAACAAACAAACAAACAAACAAACAAACCCCCACCCCCCCCCCCCCCCATTCAATTAATTTTAAAGGGGGAAAGACCCCCTACAATTGCTTTTTTAAAGCAATTGATTTATATTGTAAAAAACCTTTTTAACCATTCTGTTCCGTTAATAAAAAAAAAAAAAAAATCTCCCCGAGACCCCCTTTTGCCCCCCCCCCCCTTTTTTTAACCCTCCACTTACAACTGAATGTAGGTTGTGTACTATCTATCCTATCAACGTAAAACGAACGACAACTCCAGTTTTTTCCATATTATTAGGTCTTTCCACTTTTCTGTGGAAAGCCTATTGTATTTGTTCTGATTATTATTATTATTATTTTTTTTTTTTTTCCGCCAAATTTTGTTCTTGCGATAAATGTTTGTTTCGCAATATGTCGCTTAGATTTTTTTCATATTGTATCGCATAGTTTATGCGCTTTTAAATTTCACCCTGCTAAGCCGAACCATTTTCTTTGTAAGAGTTATCTCCCTATTCACTGTTTGTCATGTGTGTGCATCTCCTTCGTAACAAAATAAGAAAGCGACAAAATTCTTTTTACAAATTGTTCGTTACATCCTCAGGAATTTTTGGCTAATTTGGATCGAAGCGATTCGAAGAAATTTTATAGGAGTTATGTACCTTTACGGAATAAATTTGTCGGTATGTTTTTTTAACTCATTAACCGTTAACCGTATAACCCTGGAATGTTTTTATTTGAGTCCCCTGGGTCCTAACTTAGAAAATTAGGTCAAGGTCAAAGGTCAAGGTCATATTTTAGATTTTCATATGTCTTTGATTTCCCTATAATTCTTGAATGGTTATAGATACAGAAAATTTAAGCAGTGAAAAATGTTCAGTACTTCAAGGGGCAACTTTGTTACATTATGACTGTATTAGTTTTACCATTATGTAAGGGACATAACCCCCATTGATGGTTTATAAAAAGCCATTATTAGGCAAAACTCTTAAACAAAAGGTCCTTGACCCATAGGGTCTTTTGCAATGACATTGTGAAGCAATGACCTTGACAAAGGTCACAAGGTCAAAGGTCAAGGTCATGTACATATGTGATTTGGGGCACGACTTGAAGAATTTTATGTGTGTTTGCCAACCAACCAATCATGATCAATCAATAATGATCAATCAACAAATCATGATCATGATCAATCAACCAATCATGATCATGATTAATCAACCAATCAATCATGTTTCCGTCTCATGTGTTTAATATAGGGTTCAAGATCTTCTTTGTTTCTTTTTCGCTGTTTCAATTGACCCTTTCAAACGTGTTTAACCAACCAACCAACCAACCAACCAACCAACCAACCAACCAACCAATCAATCAATCAATCAATCAATCAATCAATCAATCAATCAATCAATCAATCAATCAATCATGATCAATCAATCATGTTTCCGTCTCGTCTCGTGTGTTTAATATAGGGTCCAAGATCTTCTTTGTTTCTTTTTCGCTGTTTCAATTGGCCCTATCCAACGTGTTTAACCAACCAACCAACCAACCAACCAACCAACCAACCAACCAATCAATCAATCAATCAATCAATCAATCAATCAATCAATCAAGTTTCCGTCTCGTGTGTTTAATATAGGGTCCAAGATCTTTTTTGTTTCTTTTTCGCTGTTTCAATTGGCCCTATCCAACGTGTTTTACCAACCAACCAACCAACCAACCAACTAATCAATCAATCAATCAATCAATCAATCATGATCAATTATGATCATGATCAATCAATCATGTTTCATGAAAAATTGAAATTTAATATTGTTCTTGCGTCACTTCTGAAAAAAAAAATCCACATGTATTCTGAAACTACAAATACAATCGACCTCAAAATTTGCAGTCAGCAGGGCATACATGTACTAAAAGTTTATAAAAAAACTTGGTGCAGATATCTCTCAAAGCTTTTCCTAGAGAAAAGAAATTGCAATGCCGTAAAAATTGCTTGCTAGGTCTGTAAATTTCAGTAAAAGCCTACAATAAAATGTCCGCTCCGAGATTGAAATACTAATCTGTGTTACAAACAGGTGCTGAAAAATGTACATTATCAGAAAATAATCAATAAATGTGTTTTAAAGTTACACCGGATCAAATAAATCCAAATCATGCACTGCTTGTGATCTGTCATCAAAATGTCAATTTCCTACAATGACAAAAGAAATTACATTGTGTGCATTCCGTCTCTATACATGTTGTCTGTTCAAAGTCCCCACCTAAAAAGGAATAAAAACACTATCTTTTCGTTATTATAAACCCGTGTCACGTGATGTGGCGCGCGCGCTGTACCTAAAATAAAAGAAAAACTTTCCAAACTAAACATGAAACTTCTCCGGTAACAATAATATAGACCCCATACAGAAACAAACAAACAAACAAACAAACAAACAAACAAACAAACAAACCCCCACCCCCCCCCCCCCCCCCATTCAATTAATTTTAAAGGGGGAAAGACCCCCTACAATTGCTTTTTTAAAGCAATTGATTTATATTGTAAAAAACCTTTTTAACCATTCTGTTCCGTTAATAAAAAAAAAAAAAAAATCTCCCCGAGACCCCCTTTTGCCCCCCCCCCCCTTTTTTTAACCCTCCACTTACAACTGAATGTAGGTTGTGTACTATCTATCCTATCAACGTAAAACGAACGACAACTCCAGTTTTTTCCATATTATTAGGTCTTTCCACTTTTCTGTGGAAAGCCTATTGTATTTGTTCTGATTATTATTATTATTATTTTTTTTTTTTTTCCGCCAAATTTTGTTCTTGCGATAAATGTTTGTTTCGCAATATGTCGCTTAGATTTTTTTCATATTGTATCGCATAGTTTATGCGCTTTTAAATTTCACCCTGCTAAGCCGAACCATTTTCTTTGTAAGAGTTATCTCCCTATTCACTGTTTGTCATGTGTGTGCATCTCCTTCGTAACAAAATAAGAAAGCGACAAAATTCTT
This sequence comes from Mytilus edulis, assembly GCF_963676685.1. Lineage (NCBI taxonomy): Eukaryota > Metazoa > Mollusca > Bivalvia > Mytilida > Mytilidae > Mytilus > Mytilus edulis. The sequence continues at coordinate 21,758 of NW_027267772.1, forward strand.
TTTACAAATTGTTCGTTACATCCTCAGGAATTTTTGGCTAATTTGGATCGAAGCGATTCGAAGAAATTTTATAGGAGTTATGTACCTTTACGGAATAAATTTGTCGGTATGTTTTTTTAACTCATTAACCGTTAACCGTATAACCCTGGAATGTTTTTATTTGAGTCCCCTGGGTCCTAACTTAGAAAATTAGGTCAAGGTCAAAGGTCAAGGTCATATTTTAGATTTTCATATGTCTTTGATTTCCCTATAATTCTTGAATGGTTATAGATACAGAAAATTTAAGCAGTGAAAAATGTTCAGTACTTCAAGGGGCAACTTTGTTACATTATGACTGTATTAGTTTTACCATTATGTAAGGGACATAACCCCCATTGATGGTTTATAAAAAGCCATTATTAGGCAAAACTCTTAAACAAAAGGTCCTTGACCCATAGGGTCTTTTGCAATGACATTGTGAAGCAATGACCTTGACAAAGGTCACAAGGTCAAAGGTCAAGGTCATGTACATATGTGATTTGGGGCACGACTTGAAGAATTTTATGTGTGTTTGCCAACCAACCAATCATGATCAATCAATAATGATCAATCAACAAATCATGATCATGATCAATCAACCAATCATGATCATGATTAATCAACCAATCAATCATGTTTCCGTCTCATGTGTTTAATATAGGGTTCAAGATCTTCTTTGTTTCTTTTTCGCTGTTTCAATTGACCCTTTCAAACGTGTTTAACCAACCAACCAACCAACCAACCAACCAACCAACCAACCAACCAATCAATCAATCAATCAATCAATCAATCAATCAATCAATCAATCAATCAATCAATCAATCAATCATGATCAATCAATCATGTTTCCGTCTCGTCTCGTGTGTTTAATATAGGGTCCAAGATCTTCTTTGTTTCTTTTTCGCTGTTTCAATTGGCCCTATCCAACGTGTTTAACCAACCAACCAACCAACCAACCAACCAACCAACCAACCAATCAATCAATCAATCAATCAATCAATCAATCAATCAATCAAGTTTCCGTCTCGTGTGTTTAATATAGGGTCCAAGATCTTTTTTGTTTCTTTTTCGCTGTTTCAATTGGCCCTATCCAACGTGTTTTACCAACCAACCAACCAACCAACCAACTAATCAATCAATCAATCAATCAATCAATCATGATCAATTATGATCATGATCAATCAATCATGTTTCATGAAAAATTGAAATTTAATATTGTTCTTGCGTCACTTCTGAAAAAAAAAATCCACATGTATTCTGAAACTACAAATACAATCGACCTCAAAATTTGCAGTCAGCAGGGCATACATGTACTAAAAGTTTATAAAAAAACTTGGTGCAGATATCTCTCAAAGCTTTTCCTAGAGAAAAGAAATTGCAATGCCGTAAAAATTGCTTGCTAGGTCTGTAAATTTCAGTAAAAGCCTACAATAAAATGTCCGCTCCGAGATTGAAATACTAATCTGTGTTACAAACAGGTGCTGAAAAATGTACATTATCAGAAAATAATCAATAAATGTGTTTTAAAGTTACACCGGATCAAATAAATCCAAATCATGCACTGCTTGTGATCTGTCATCAAAATGTCAATTTCCTACAATGACAAAAGAAATTACATTGTGTGCATTCCGTCTCTATACATGTTGTCTGTTCAAAGTCCCCACCTAAAAAGGAATAAAAACACTATCTTTTCGTTATTATAAACCCGTGTCACGTGATGTGGCGCGCGCGCTGTACCTAAAATAAAAGAAAAACTTTCCAAACTAAACATGAAACTTCTCCGGTAACAATAATATAGACCCCATACAGAAACAAACAAACAAACAAACAAACAAACAAACAAACAAACAAACCCCCACCCCCCCCCCCCCCCCCCCCATTCAATTAATTTTAAAGGGGGAAAGACCCCCTACAATTGCTTTTTTAAAGCAATTGATTTATATTGTAAAAAACCTTTTTAACCATTCTGTTCCGTTAATAAAAAAAAAAAAAAAATCTCCCCGAGACCCCCTTTTGCCCCCCCCCCCCTTTTTTTAACCCTCCACTTACAACTGAATGTAGGTTGTGTACTATCTATCCTATCAACGTAAAACGAACGACAACTCCAGTTTTTTCCATATTATTAGGTCTTTCCACTTTTCTGTGGAAAGCCTATTGTATTTGTTCTGATTATTATTATTATTATTTTTTTTTTTTTTCCGCCAAATTTTGTTCTTGCGATAAATGTTTGTTTCGCAATATGTCGCTTAGATTTTTTTCATATTGTATCGCATAGTTTATGCGCTTTTAAATTTCACCCTGCTAAGCCGAACCATTTTCTTTGTAAGAGTTATCTCCCTATTCACTGTTTGTCATGTGTGTGCATCTCCTTCGTAACAAAATAAGAAAGCGACAAAATTCTTTTTACAAATTGTTCGTTACATCCTCAGGAATTTTTGGCTAATTTGGATCGAAGCGATTCGAAGAAATTTTATAGGAGTTATGTACCTTTACGGAATAAATTTGTCGGTATGTTTTTTTAACTCATTAACCGTTAACCGTATAACCCTGGAATGTTTTTATTTGAGTCCCCTGGGTCCTAACTTAGAAAATTAGGTCAAGGTCAAAGGTCAAGGTCATATTTTAGATTTTCATATGTCTTTGATTTCCCTATAATTCTTGAATGGTTATAGATACAGAAAATTTAAGCAGTGAAAAATGTTCAGTACTTCAAGGGGCAACTTTGTTACATTATGACTGTATTAGTTTTACCATTATGTAAGGGACATAACCCCCATTGATGGTTTATAAAAAGCCATTATTAGGCAAAACTCTTAAACAAAAGGTCCTTGACCCATAGGGTCTTTTGCAATGACATTGTGAAGCAATGACCTTGACAAAGGTCACAAGGTCAAAGGTCAAGGTCATGTACATATGTGATTTGGGGCACGACTTGAAGAATTTTATGTGTGTTTGCCAACCAACCAATCATGATCAATCAATAATGATCAATCAACAAATCATGATCATGATCAATCAACCAATCATGATCATGATTAATCAACCAATCAATCATGTTTCCGTCTCATGTGTTTAATATAGGGTTCAAGATCTTCTTTGTTTCTTTTTCGCTGTTTCAATTGACCCTTTCAAACGTGTTTAACCAACCAACCAACCAACCAACCAACCAACCAACCAACCAACCAATCAATCAATCAATCAATCAATCAATCAATCAATCAATCAATCAATCAATCAATCAATCAATCATGATCAATCAATCATGTTTCCGTCTCGTCTCGTGTGTTTAATATAGGGTCCAAGATCTTCTTTGTTTCTTTTTCGCTGTTTCAATTGGCCCTATCCAACGTGTTTAACCAACCAACCAACCAACCAACCAACCAACCAACCAACCAATCAATCAATCAATCAATCAATCAATCAATCAATCAATCAAGTTTCCGTCTCGTGTGTTTAATATAGGGTCCAAGATCTTTTTTGTTTCTTTTTCGCTGTTTCAATTGGCCCTATCCAACGTGTTTTACCAACCAACCAACCAACCAACCAACTAATCAATCAATCAATCAATCAATCAATCATGATCAATTATGATCATGATCAATCAATCATGTTTCATGAAAAATTGAAATTTAATATTGTTCTTGCGTCACTTCTGAAAAAAAAAATCCACATGTATTCTGAAACTACAAATACAATCGACCTCAAAATTTGCAGTCAGCAGGGCATACATGTACTAAAAGTTTATAAAAAAACTTGGTGCAGATATCTCTCAAAGCTTTTCCTAGAGAAAAGAAATTGCAATGCCGTAAAAATTGCTTGCTAGGTCTGTAAATTTCAGTAAAAGCCTACAATAAAATGTCCGCTCCGAGATTGAAATACTAATCTGTGTTACAAACAGGTGCTGAAAAATGTACATTATCAGAAAATAATCAATAAATGTGTTTTAAAGTTACACCGGATCAAATAAATCCAAATCATGCACTGCTTGTGATCTGTCATCAAAATGTCAATTTCCTACAATGACAAAAGAAATTACATTGTGTGCATTCCGTCTCTATACATGTTGTCTGTTCAAAGTCCCCACCTAAAAAGGAATAAAAACACTATCTTTTCGTTATTATAAACCCGTGTCACGTGATGTGGCGCGCGCGCTGTACCTAAAATAAAAGAAAAACTTTCCAAACTAAACATGAAACTTCTCCGGTAACAATAATATAGACCCCATACAGAAACAAACAAACAAACAAACAAACAAACAAACAAACAAACAAACCCCCACCCCCCCCCCCCCCCCATTCAATTAATTTTAAAGGGGGAAAGACCCCCTACAATTGCTTTTTTAAAGCAATTGATTTATATTGTAAAAAACCTTTTTAACCATTCTGTTCCGTTAATAAAAAAAAAAAAAAAATCTCCCCGAGACCCCCTTTTGCCCCCCCCCCCTTTTTTTAACCCTCCACTTACAACTGAATGTAGGTTGTGTACTATCTATCCTATCAACGTAAAACGAACGACAACTCCAGTTTTTTCCATATTATTAGGTCTTTCCACTTTTCTGTGGAAAGCCTATTGTATTTGTTCTGATTATTATTATTATTATTTTTTTTTTTTTTCCGCCAAATTTTGTTCTTGCGATAAATGTTTGTTTCGCAATATGTCGCTTAGATTTTTTTCATATTGTATCGCATAGTTTATGCGCTTTTAAATTTCACCCTGCTAAGCCGAACCATTTTCTTTGTAAGAGTTATCTCCCTATTCACTGTTTGTCATGTGTGTGCATCTCCTTCGTAACAAAATAAGAAAGCGACAAAATTCTTTTTACAAATTGTTCGTTACATCCTCAGGAATTTTTGGCTAATTTGGATCGAAGCGATTCGAAGAAATTTTATAGGAGTTATGTACCTTTACGGAATAAATTTGTCGGTATGTTTTTTTAACTCATTAACCGTTAACCGTATAACCCTGGAATGTTTTTATTTGAGTCCCCTGGGTCCTAACTTAGAAAATTAGGTCAAGGTCAAAGGTCAAGGTCATATTTTAGATTTTCATATGTCTTTGATTTCCCTATAATTCTTGAATGGTTATAGATACAGAAAATTTAAGCAGTGAAAAATGTTCAGTACTTCAAGGGGCAACTTTGTTACATTATGACTGTATTAGTTTTACCATTATGTAAGGGACATAACCCCCATTGATGGTTTATAAAAAGCCATTATTAGGCAAAACTCTTAAACAAAAGGTCCTTGACCCATAGGGTCTTTTGCAATGACATTGTGAAGCAATGACCTTGACAAAGGTCACAAGGTCAAAGGTCAAGGTCATGTACATATGTGATTTGGGGCACGACTTGAAGAATTTTATGTGTGTTTGCCAACCAACCAATCATGATCAATCAATAATGATCAATCAACAAATCATGATCATGATCAATCAACCAATCATGATCATGATTAATCAACCAATCAATCATGTTTCCGTCTCATGTGTTTAATATAGGGTTCAAGATCTTCTTTGTTTCTTTTTCGCTGTTTCAATTGACCCTTTCAAACGTGTTTAACCAACCAACCAACCAACCAACCAACCAACCAACCAACCAACCCAATCAATCAATCAATCAATCAATCAATCAATCAATCAATCAATCAATCAATCAATCAATCAATCATGATCAATCAATCATGTTTCCGTCTCGTCTCGTGTGTTTAATATAGGGTCCAAGATCTTCTTTGTTTCTTTTTCGCTGTTTCAATTGGCCCTATCCAACGTGTTTAACCAACCAACCAACCAACCAACCAACCAACCAACCAACCAATCAATCAATCAATCAATCAATCAATCAATCAATCAATCAAGTTTCCGTCTCGTGTGTTTAATATAGGGTCCAAGATCTTTTTTGTTTCTTTTTCGCTGTTTCAATTGGCCCTATCCAACGTGTTTTACCAACCAACCAACCAACCAACCAACTAATCAATCAATCAATCAATCAATCAATCATGATCAATTATGATCATGATCAATCAATCATGTTTCATGAAAAATTGAAATTTAATATTGTTCTTGCGTCACTTCTGAAAAAAAAAATCCACATGTATTCTGAAACTACAAATACAATCGACCTCAAAATTTGCAGTCAGCAGGGCATACATGTACTAAAAGTTTATAAAAAAACTTGGTGCAGATATCTCTCAAAGCTTTTCCTAGAGAAAAGAAATTGCAATGCCGTAAAAATTGCTTGCTAGGTCTGTAAATTTCAGTAAAAGCCTACAATAAAATGTCCGCTCCGAGATTGAAATACTAATCTGTGTTACAAACAGGTGCTGAAAAATGTACATTATCAGAAAATAATCAATAAATGTGTTTTAAAGTTACACCGGATCAAATAAATCCAAATCATGCACTGCTTGTGATCTGTCATCAAAATGTCAATTTCCTACAATGACAAAAGAAATTACATTGTGTGCATTCCGTCTCTATACATGTTGTCTGTTCAAAGTCCCCACCTAAAAAGGAATAAAAACACTATCTTTTCGTTATTATAAACCCGTGTCACGTGATGTGGCGCGCGCGCTGTACCTAAAATAAAAGAAAAACTTTCCAAACTAAACATGAAACTTCTCCGGTAACAATAATATAGACCCCATACAGAAACAAACAAACAAACAAACAAACAAACAAACAAACAAACAAACCCCCACCCCCCCCCCCCCCCCCCCCATTCAATTAATTTTAAAGGGGGAAAGACCCCCTACAATTGCTTTTTTAAAGCAATTGATTTATATTGTAAAAAACCTTTTTAACCATTCTGTTCCGTTAATAAAAAAAAAAAAAAAATCTCCCCGAGACCCCCTTTTGCCCCCCCCCCCCTTTTTTTAACCCTCCACTTACAACTGAATGTAGGTTGTGTACTATCTATCCTATCAACGTAAAACGAACGACAACTCCAGTTTTTTCCATATTATTAGGTCTTTCCACTTTTCTGTGGAAAGCCTATTGTATTTGTTCTGATTATTATTATTATTATTTTTTTTTTTTTTCCGCCAAATTTTGTTCTTGCGATAAATGTTTGTTTCGCAATATGTCGCTTAGATTTTTTTCATATTGTATCGCATAGTTTATGCGCTTTTAAATTTCACCCTGCTAAGCCGAACCATTTTCTTTGTAAGAGTTATCTCCCTATTCACTGTTTGTCATGTGTGTGCATCTCCTTCGTAACAAAATAAGAAAGCGACAAAATTCTTTTTACAAATTGTTCGTTACATCCTCAGGAATTTTTGGCTAATTTGGATCGAAGCGATTCGAAGAAATTTTATAGGAGTTATGTACCTTTACGGAATAAATTTGTCGGTATGTTTTTTTAACTCATTAACCGTTAACCGTATAACCCTGGAATGTTTTTATTTGAGTCCCCTGGGTCCTAACTTAGAAAATTAGGTCAAGGTCAAAGGTCAAGGGTCATATTTTAGATTTTCATATGTCTTTGATTTCCCTATAATTCTTGAATGGTTATAGATACAGAAAATTTAAGCAGTGAAAAATGTTCAGTACTTCAAGGGGCAACTTTGTTACATTATGACTGTATTAGTTTTACCATTATGTAAGGGACATAACCCCCATTGATGGTTTATAAAAAGCCATTATTAGGCAAAACTCTTAAACAAAAGGTCCTTGACCCATAGGGTCTTTTGCAATGACATTGTGAAGCAATGACCTTGACAAAGGTCACAAGGTCAAAGGTCAAGGTCATGTACATATGTGATTTGGGGCACGACTTGAAGAATTTTATGTGTGTTTGCCAACCAACCAATCATGATCAATCAATAATGATCAATCAACAAATCATGATCATGATCAATCAACCAATCATGATCATGATTAATCAACCAATCAATCATGTTTCCGTCTCATGTGTTTAATATAGGGTTCAAGATCTTCTTTGTTTCTTTTTCGCTGTTTCAATTGACCCTTTCAAACGTGTTTAACCAACCAACCAACCAACCAACCAACCAACCAACCAACCAACCAATCAATCAATCAATCAATCAATCAATCAATCAATCAATCAATCAATCAATCAATCAATCAATCATGATCAATCAATCATGTTTCCGTCTCGTC
>NW_027267773.1:0-6000 GCF_963676685.1 Mytilus edulis
CCAAGTCTATTGTAGTCACATTCCCCAACAAAAAAACTAATTAAACTTAATTCAAACTATTAGATTTTTGCAGAACTTAATTTTGGGGGACTGTATACATCTGTAAATACTTATGTTTTGGCAATGGACAAGGTCAAGTTTTTATCTGACTGTTAACAACATCTTTTTAAACTTGTGTTATCTAAGTGCTTCCTTCTAAAAATGCTTGTCTTTCAGTGACTTTGTCTGTATTATTCATACTTTTATTTTAGACAATCCCATATATGAAACTATAGACAAAGATCATCATATTAAATAACAGCAATACAGTATTCTCTTGTATTGGTGTTATTTCTTGCATTGCATTGTGTTACAATGGTCTTAATACCCTGGTTAAATGATGCTTTTGATAATGAATTGCAGTTTCAAGTGAGATATAATATGTTAGTGTAGTTTTGCATCTTATGTTCTCATTCATTCTTCAACCAAGTCTATTGTTGTCACATGCTGCCAACAAATGAACTAATTAAACTTTATTTGAACCATTAGATTTTTGCAAAACTTTATTTAGACATCTTTGCCAAATGTTGATTTTTTTTTTGGTGCAGACTGAAATATCCTATTTACTTGAAATAGTACTTTGATTATGTCTTTGAAAAACAAAGATAGATATTTGGTGTTATTTATAACCACAAAAAAAATAAAATTAATGATTGTTGTACTGCTCCTCAGGGCATCTTAAATGTCTATTACAGCTGTTGCTGTTATTGTTTATAGATATCATCAGTATTACTGAATTTAAGGTTCACTCAAGCCAAAACTCTTTATGTAACATATTTTTGATATTAATTTGAGGAAGAAGGAATTTGTTCAATTAGTGTTCATTATTAAATATGAAAAGTTTTAAAAGTGGAATATGGTTAAAATAGTTCTCAATTTCTTTTTTGATTGTACATAATTTTGTACATTTACAATCAGGTATCCTGTAACTGGCTCTTATCTCTTCCAGCTTTTTTTTATTCTCCACTCAGGGGCATATGTTTTTTAACCTGTGTCCTTTCTTTTGTCCGTTTGTATTGTGGTCAAGGTAGTTCAATTAAATTGAAGTCCAGATTTGAAATTTAGTACACATATTCCCTATGATATGATCTTTAATTTTAATGCTAAATTGCAATTTTGACTCCAAATTCACAGTCTAATGAACAAAGAAATGATAGTGCTGGTGGAGCATCCATGTACTATGGGCACATTCTTGTTGTTCATCTTTGGACATGTTGAATAAGAATACAATGCACACAAAATACATAAAAGATTTTCCTACCAATTAAGTGCCCTTCAATACTTTGGCCCAAAACTGTACTAAAGTAAGACAAGTTTATAATTATTCATCAATCCGTGGTACAAAGTGTATAACATATAAAAACAAAACATTTGAAGGCCTCTACATACAGCTTGAAACCCAAAAGTGTGGGGATTCCCTAACTTTATATTAAGATAAATGACAAATGAAATGTAAACTATTCGCTTATCATGCAGAATATATAACAAGCACAGATCATTTCCTGTTCAATAATGCCATCATGGATGGACATTCTTTAAACATTTGTATTGTTGATCCATCTTGGTTTACATAGAATGCAATAAAAAAAAGTAATAAAGCAATCATAATATTTCTAAAACCGTTTAACTTCTGTATAGTATACTATATATTGGATTCTTTATCTACATGTGTTTGAATAACACTTTGTTGGCAGCAGCTAAAGGAACATTGTTTTGCTCTTTTGCTTCACCTGTTCTGAATTTTCCTAGGTAAAAGTCATGGAATCCTGCTCCAGAAGCATTTAAAGGGATACCACTCTATAATCTTGCACATTATCAAAATAAATTACTTACATCGTACTTAATATACATTTGTATTGCCTGTACATCCTGGTTTACATGGAATGCAATAAAAAAAGTAATAAAGCAAACGTAATATTTCTAAAAGCATTTAACTTCAACTTAAGTATAGTATAATATATCTTAAATTTTTTTTTAATCAACATGTGTTTGCATAACACTTTGTTGGCACAGCTAAAGGAACATTTTCTTGCTCTTCTGCTTCACCTGTTCTGAATTTTCTAGGTGCTTTTAAAGGGATACCTCTCTATAATTCTACACATTATAAACATAAATTACTGACATCATACTTAATATACATTTGTATTGCTGATCCATTTGGTTTACATAGAATGCAATAAAAAAAAGTAATAAAGCAATCATAATATTTCTAAAACCGGTTAACTTCAACTTATGTATAGTATACTATATATTAGATTCTTTATCCACATGTGTTTTAATAACACTTTGTTGGCAGCAGCTAAAGGAACATTTTTTTGCTCTTCTGCTTCACTTGTTCTGAATTTTCCTAGGTGCATTTAAAGGGATACCTCTCTATAACCACATACTTAATATACATTTGTATTGCTGGTACACCCTTATTTACATGGAATGCAATAAAAAAAAAGTAATAAAGCAATCTTAATATTTCTAAAACCATTTAACTTCAACTTAGGTATAGTATACTGTATATTAGATTTTTGTATCTACATTTGTTTGAATAACACTTTGTTGGCAGCAGCTAAAGGAACATTTTTTTGCTCTTCTGCTTCACCTGTTCTGAATTTTCCTAGGTAAAAGTCATAAATACAAGCATGTCTTACTATTAGGAGATCTAGGCTAAATTAGGCACTTCTGGTATTATGTAAGCACCACATCAGCACCGTTACATAGCTTGTAATCTTTCAGCATGTTCAGCTGTTTCCTACCATTTTCCTTCCAATTCATATTATCTTCATCTTGTAATGTTTTGTGGATCAATTAAAAAATTATGTTTTGTTTTCATTCTGATTAATCTAACAATTTTTAAGTTTCAATTAAAATAGGCAATTGTTAGAATAGTCCCTTTAATCAATTAATAGATGGTTTATAATAATCTAATAAATCAGAATAGCCTAGATATAATTTTTCTTCCTTGACTTAAATTCCTTCAACAATTATGTATTTATGCACCTTCCTATGTTGGTGTAGTGTGTTTCAAATGTTTAAGCAATGCCTGTTATGTGTTACCAATTCTTTGTATCTTCTCAATGCTGTTTTATAAACCTTGTGCTATGTGGGCATTTGCCTCAAGCTTGCATGTATCATGGGCTATGTACGTGTGTTTAGAACCTAAACATGAATTTGCTATATTTATGTTTCATATATAAATTACTTGCCAAAATGAAATACTAAAATAAATTAAGGGCTGAATGCATATACATAATATTTATGTTATATGAATTTAAGGCGCCATAACTTAATAAGTAAGCCACCTACCAAAACCAAAGCCACCTACCAAAACCAATAACAACAAGAACAAAATAATTATAATAAAGCAATTTGGTTGTGAATGCAGTTAGACTTTAAAACAATTTTAATTGGCTACAATCAACTAAGGATATGTATTTACCAATTCTAAATAAAACAATATTGATTAATAGTTCATTAGTATTTTTAATTTCTTCTCCTTGTTTCACATTTGATTGCTTAATTTCTTCCACCATAGTTGTTGCTTATATTGCGTATGTTTTTATCATAATTGTTGACTAAAAATGCCCTCTGTGGGACCTTGAACTTAAATTATATTTCAATGTATAAAGAAATTTACCTATGATAATCTTCTATACAATATATTTTGTTGTCTACATCAATCGTAAACAACACTCCATCAAGCAGCTTTTTACCCATTTAAGAGGTGAACTGACCACCATCAGAATGAAATAAAAAAAAAAGTAGCAATCAAAATATTTTAAAAACCATTTAACTTAACTCAAATTATGTATAGTTTATCCACACTATGGTAGCAGCAGCTAAAGGGTCATAAAATCTGACTCCTCATTCTAGACCTTTCTCTCCATTTTCACTTTTATCCTCCTCATCTGAAAATGTAATTATCAAAATATGTTTTGTCATTTACCATGAAGACCATGGCTTCAATGTTTATTGAAATTATAATTTGCATTTGTTCTGAATTCTCTTGGGTAAAAGTCTTGGAATCCTGTCTCACAAAAGCATTGAAAGGGATACTACTGTATAATTTCACACATGAAATGATTGAACCAGGCAATGATTGAAAATAATATTTTTAGTAGATTTTTTTTATTGCACTTTTTATTTGGCAAAGTATTGCAATTTTTTAAAGAGAAAATGAAAAAAAAATCATATTTTTTTGTTGAATTACACTCTTATCAGCGTTTACAATTAACACAATCTGTGATATCAATATATCATTGCACTTTGAAAACAAGTAGTTATTTGTTGATTGACACAGTTGTCTGTTCATCAATACAAATGATGGTTGAAACGAAAAGTCAAATGTTAAATTTATGCAAGAAAAAAAGATAAATAAGAAGACTTCTGGTAGAAGGGAGAGTACTTTCTTACATTGATGTCAATGACACGACAGCCTCATCAGACTGATTTCGTAGAGGGAATCCGTTTAAAGTCCCCCTTTACACAAAGAATCTTTCTAACATGGATTCCAGGCAGGTTCAGGGAGGAATTTGCTTGTGTGTGTTCAGAGATGATGACTGCAAAAAAGCTGTGTTACAAATATCACAATTATACGTTTTTTTCTCATCACTTGGCGTCCGTCTTCGTCCTGCTTCCGGCGTTAACTTTTACAAAAATCTTTTCCTCTGAAACTACTCAGCCAAATTTAACCAAACTTGGCCACAATCATCATTGGGGTATCTAGTTTAAAAATTCTGTCCAGTGACCTGGCCAACCAACCAAGATGGCCGCCATGACTAAAAATAGAACATAGGGGTAAAATGCAGTTTTTGGCTTATACCTCAAAAACCAAAGTATTTAGAGCAAATCTGAAATGGGGCAAATTGTTAATCAGGCTAAGATCTACCTGCCCTGAAATTTTCAGATGAATCCAACATTCCGTTGTTAGGTTGCTGCCCCTGAATTAGTAATTTTGAGGAAATTTTGCTGTTTCTGGTTATTATCTTGAATATTATTATAGATAGAGATAAACTGTAAGCAGCAATTATGTTCAGCAAAGTACAAATGGTCAGTTGACCACTTAAGGAGTTATTGCCCTTCATAGTCAATTTTTAACCATTTTTCGTAAATCTTGTAGATTTTCAGTAACATTTTCCACAGAAATTACTGTTATAGAAAGAGATAATTGTAAGCAGCAAGAATGTTAAGTAAAGTAAGATCTACAAAACACATCACCATCACCAAAACACAATTTTGTCATGAATCCATCTGTGTACAATGTTTAATATACACATAGACCAAGGTGAGCGACACAGGCTCTTTAGAGCCTCTAGTTTTAAGTATATGTCCTTTGGTGGATTTTCAGGAATGACCTATTTCGAACATCTTTCCACATAAATCACATGGCTATCTATGATGTTTCTTCATCTTACAATTTCAGCTTTCTTCTTCATTATAGAATTCATTTGTTTGCATATGTCTGTTGTACAATAGACCTTAAGCTTGTAAATTTGCAGTTTATTCATATCTTTTCTACACTGTAAGCAAAAAACAGCTGCTTATGAATTAGGAACAACATATAATTGCCATGATTTGGAGAAGATGATTTAAACATTCGCATTGCTGGTCCTTCCTTTGAGCAGGAATAAAAAAATTATAATAAAAAAACTGAAAGGGTCACCTGTATGACGTATGTCCTCATTCACGTAATTCAATTTTGCCTAGGATGCAAGATTCTAGTTACAATGTGCTGTCGCATGGAAGCATTGTAGAAGTCTTGAATAGTGCAAAGGCTATGTACTTACAGAAAGACTTACACACTGTGCTGTCTTTTCAACTACAAAGCAGGCTAGCCAGTAGTGATAAAGAATCTATGGCTCTTACCACACGAGACATTTACACAATCATGTGGTACAAACCACCAGCAAACAATAGAAGAATATAATATACCATACATGTTTCTCTCCCTCTGTGCATTGATGATTGGAT
>NW_027267774.1:0-16551 GCF_963676685.1 Mytilus edulis
AAATACACGGGAAGCGCAGACGCGCAGATAAAAAAAGTCAGAGAGGTAAACAGATTCAAAACTGAAGAGCATTGATGACCCAAAAGTTGAGCCAAAAACGGCTACGGTTATTTATGGCTTTGATAAAAATAAATCCTTAGTGGTTCGAATAATTCATACTTTTACAAAAAGTAATTTTAAAGAAAATTGTAATTGATATTCATGTCGACACACCTAAAGTGCTGACAACTGAGCTGGTGATACTCTCTGGGTCGAAACGTATATATATTTACACTTTATAACACAATCATCATAAAAGGATAAGGAAACATGTTATGATTTCCAAGAGGACAACTATCCACAAATGAGCAAACGAAGTGAATGTAAGCAATTATAGGAACCATGCTACCTCCAACCTTGATAAAAACCGTATAGTCGGTTATAAAAGGCCCCGACATGAACAAAATAAAATAAAAATAGAATATATGAAAAACTAAAATTACATACATGACAGTTAGTTTTATGATTGTTGCAAACCTTTCTTGTTTTTGTAAAGTTATGGGTATTTCTGCAATTTTCATGTAAACAAGAATTTGCCTGTTTGTTTTTTTGGTGAGAAGATATTGAAACAATACTTAAAATAAGATGGCTGACGGATTCTATAGTTGTCATAATGCTAATCCAATTTTAACTCATTTTACATTTTAAAACCAAACAATTTCAAAATATCAATCTTCTACATATTTGTTATTTGATGGTTACTTAATTGGTTCCATACCATTGCAGAAAATTATATATATGTAATGTTTTGCAACTCAGTAACAGGCAAGCTTAAAATAATTGGAAATAAACTATTGTATGCGCCAAGAACGTTATCACTAACACATATTCATGTTTGAGCTCAGGAACCTTACGACTGCTTCGTTGAGACAAATTGATAGTTTGATGATTTTATCTAGATCATATAAACTACAGTTTACATAAGAACAATAGTTCTACAACATATCCTTTTTATACTGGAACTAGTTGACTATTTGTGTTTATTTCCTTGATATAGTAACATATCTATATTTTGTATAACGTCAATTTCATCATAGAACTATTTCTCCATAATCCGGGGTTCATTACGGGATGAGAATAAGTTTGACAATTGTGTTACGATTTTAAAAGCTATCAATGTTTAAGTTTAAGTTGCAGTATAAAACAATATTAGGTCAATGTCGTAAAAATATAAACTTTTTGTACTCAGCGCAAAAATATGGAAGGGTTCGTTAGAACCTCGTCCTTCGCTAGTTTTTGAGCCTCATACAAAAAAGTTTATATTTTTACGACATTGACCTAATATTGTTTTATACTGCAACTTAAACTTATACATTGATAGCTTTTAAAATCGTAACACAATTGTCAAACTTATTCTCATCCCGTAATGAACCCCGGATTATTATATTTTTCTTTCTTTGACCTAATATTGTATACTGTAATTGTACTTATTTTCGCGGTGTATTTATTTTCACGAGTTTCGCAGTTAGTTTATAATCGCGAACATAAATACACGCGAATCAAAATCAAAACTTTTAACTGAAAGGCAATAATTATAAAATCGCGAAAATAAATACCCGCGAACTTGTTTGAAATACACAATTCGCGAAAATAAGTACCCGCGAAAAAAGTACAAGTGCAGTATATATAAACATCCGAAGTACTACGGAATACAAGTCCAAATACTCACGTGTGACAAAGTTTGTGGCAATATACATCGTCATAGGCTGCAAGTGGAAATATACAAAATAATGTTACGTTTAATATATCGTGTTTATAGAATGATGATTAAAAATGTCTTTACAAATAGTTCACATCTTTTGAATCTATTATGACAATTCAAATTATTATAAACATTAATGATATATTCTAATGTTCTGTATGTAAATGAAACTATATAAATAAACGATTTTACACGTCATAAATGTTATTTGTCCGAAACTCTGTTACGTTGGTTTACCTTCGGACACTAAAACTCAATCATTTGACAGACAGCGATTCAAAACCAGGTAGAAAATGAGTGGAGCTGTTTGACAAAATTAAAAGGGACTTAAAATTAATATAATGCTGATTTTGCTGGATGAATTCGAAACCTTGGTTTCTCAATTGTTTATTATATTACTCCATCAACAGGAAATTATAGAAATGTATATTACACATTGTATAAGTCTTGTATACATCATAATGTGATGTGATGTGATTTAAATAATAAACCGCCTTATATCACAATGAAGTGTTTACTTGGTTTTATAATTTGATGGATGCTAACTATTCATATATACATGATCTTTTTTATTCTCAAATAAAACACAATGAATGTATTTTTTTAATTTGATGATGTAAAAAGAAAAGTCATTGAGGTTTGAACATGTATGCTACACGCATGATAATTCAGAACTATGGAATTGAGTACAATTACTAAGCAACTGATCTATAATACTAAGAATAAAAACAACAAATAAATAAAGGTGTTACTTAGACTTAAATTGCCATAAAAATAATAAATAAATAGAGAAAATCCTAAGACTTAAATTACAATAAAAGTGCAAATAAACTAAAATGCAATTCATTTGTATTTTTTATGCCGTTTTCTTTCATAGCATCAGATGAATCTGTTATATTTTTATTATGTTTAATTCTTCAATCAGTTTTTAGAGGCCATAGAAAGCCAATGTTAGCAGCAATAGTTGTGTAAGGTCGTTGCATGTGCTATTTACCTTGCTCCATAAGAAGGGGTCATTGATCCACATGTTCTGCTCTTAAACCCGCCAATGGTTTTAATGAATCTTTGTAAAATAGGTTGATAATAGTTTCAATGCTGATAAAAATTAACGGTACAAATTTTTTGCACCAGATGTGCAGTAAGACAATGGATGTCTATTTAGTAATGGTAGATGCCATAATATTTAATAGTCCAAAACCTATCACAAAAGTTGATGATCTGATTTAAAACAAAGCGCCGGAGATACAGTATACTACAGTATATTACGTACTAGTACCTATGCAGTATATTATGTCTTATAATATTTGATAAATTATCAAATCCCCTTTCTATATAAAATATATGTTTCAGTAGCTAATTAAAAATTAACTCTTCGTTTAATAATATCCTCAAATTCCAGCTTCCCTAAATAGTTAGAGGAAGATGTGGTATGAGTGCCAATGAGACAACTCTCCATCCAAATAACAATTTATAAAAGTAAACAATTATAGGTCAATGTACAGCCTTCAACACGGAGCCTTGGCACACACCGAACAGCAAGCGATAAAGGGCCACACAAATTGGTAATGTAAAACTATGCATATTTCCCTTAATTTAAAGGAATTTGGCTATTACTTTAAGGTCACCTTTTGTACATCTTTTTACAACGTGAGTTATCAAAAGGGTCAAATATCAGCATAGAAGACTATACCGTGGTTAAACCAAATCACATGTAATTCCCCTATTAAAATTTTGAAATACTGGAAATTTACGTTTAATATTCAGTACTCTTCTGTTAGTTTAAAATTATTGTAATATTTAGATAACTGTATTTTTGGTACTTGAATTGTACTTGAAATTTAAGTCCTACAGATTTTTGGTAACACCGTTACATTTTCAGCAGGTTTTTTTTTTGAAATCTCTGAAGGTTATAATTTTTAAACATTGAATATTGCGAGATCACTATTGGTATTATTTCTGTAAATTTTTTTTTATTACAAATCAAGTACCGTAGAATACAAGTACCTTAATATTACAATAGTTTTAAAGTAGCAAAATAATACTCAATATTAAAAGTCAATTTTCAGTACTTCAATTTTGTAGTACAGAAATAGTACCTTTGCAAAACAGTAGCAATGTAAAATTGAAAATGGAAATGGGGAATGTGTCAAAGAGAGAACAACCCGACCAAATAAAAAAACAACAGCAGAGGGTTACCAACAGGTCTTCAATGTAGCGAGAAATTCCCGCTCCCGGGGGCGTCCTTCAGCTGGTCCCTAAACAAATATATACTAGTCCAGTGATAACGAACGCCATACTAATTTCCAAATTGTACACAAGAAACTAAAATTAAAATAATACAAGACTAACAAAGGCCAGAGGCTTCTGACTTGGGACAGGCGCAAAAATGCGGCGGGGTTTAACATGTTTGTGAGATCTCAACCCTCCCCCTATACCCCTAATCAATGTAGAAAAGTAAACGCATAACAATACGCACATTAAAATTCAGTTCAAGAGAAGTCCGAGTCTGATGTCAGAAGATGTAACCAAAGAAAATAAACAAAATGACAATAATACATAAATAACAACAGACTACTAGCAGTTAACTGACATGCCAGCTCCAGACTTCAATTTAACTAACTGAAAGATTATGATTTCATCATAAGAACATCAGGCACAATCCTTCCCGTTAGGGGTTTAGTATCATACCATCATAACATATATGAGAAGAACATAACCCGTGTCATGCCAATAACTGTTTTTAGAATAAATGTGTTTAGTTCCGATGCAAAGACCTTATGTAGAATTAATTGTACTATAAAAAAACAAAGACGGTATTTTTTTAATTGAAGCGTATTGTGAGCTTCAATTCATTTCTTTATTACTTTGAGCAAATGTTTCTCATCAGTATAATACTTGATTAATCCGTAATTGATCAAACTGTTGCATATTAGCGGACACACAATAGATTCGTATTTAACTACACATGTGAACTCAAAACTTTTTAAAAACTTCATATCAGAATCAAAGATGTGTCTCGCGCGTTTTAACCAAAACATCTACCTCTTCCATGACAGACGGGTTTAGTATTTCAGTCATTAACTTTTAGTTGTTTGTTGAGAAATATAAAATTGTCGGTAGGTAAAGCAGATTTAAAGGATTTTTTTCTTTGATTTTTGGAATTTTATATTAAACAAAATTTTTGTCATGCGCCAGTAGGTGGCGCAGGGAATTTACAAGATATGATAATGATGAATGATTCATTCACTCAACTTTCCTAATGTTAAGAATAGCTTGCTATTAAAACACTATATATAAGATGTAGTATGATTGCCGATACAACATTTTTTCACCACAATCCACCTGAATTAGAAGTAAACAATGTTTACCTTATGTAAATAAATATTCAAAGTATCGAAAACGTTTAAAAAAAATTCCAACATGCAATTTCAATTATTTCAAAATCTTGAAAATAATTTTAACAATACTTACCACACTGATAATACATATACAAATTTTCCCCTCCGCCACAGTCCGTTGTTCCGAATGTCGTTGATTCGACAGATACGCTACAGTCAAATTGTCCATTACACAAATTCGACAAAATATCTGTGACAATTTTACCGCATGCGGGATACGACAGTAATTTATCTGCCCCTGGAACGCAGTATAGATTTCCATACACGCCGTTCTTTATCACCAACTCCATATCTATGAAGCAGTAAGCCCTGGCATCTGGTCTACCAGCACAGAAGCGTTCAAAATATGCTGCCGGCTGAGGTCCTAAATAATATGATTGATTTACAACAGTTATAATAAAGTGATATCTCACAATTCTTTTTCTTATAATTATTTTATGCAGGTGATATAGGATATCTTCTTTACGTCGTAACTTTAGTCCCCTTCCGTTTCATGAATGTGACATACCGAATTAGACTATTTACCGGATTTGTTATATAATGAGGAACACGACGGGTGCCACACGTGGCGCAGGAACTGATATCACCCCTAGTTTTTGGTTGGGTTCGTGTTGCTTATTCTTTAGTTTTCTGTTGTGTAATATGTACTATTGTTTGTCTGTTTGTCTTTTCCAATTTTACCCATGGCGTTGTCATTTTATTTTCGGTTTGTGAATTTGACTGTCTCACTGGTATCTTTCGTCCCTCTTTTTTAACACACTATATTCTCCATTTTCCCCAATCACTATTTTTTGGCCACATATCTCTTTTGCAGCTCCTTTTTAAATCTACCTCATATAGTTAATAGTCTCGACCGCTTTAGACTCAGTCTTGGCCATCAAATTTCGTCTCAACTGATCTAAATTAGCCTATAAAACTCAATTATCTGCCCCTGGAAAGCAGTATAGATTTTAACAAATTCCAGGTTTTTTTGTAGTTTGGTTAATTGCTGTCAAATTAAGGGGTCATGTAAAAAGGTTAAAAAACTAGAGTTTTCAGTTCTTATTAAATTGAAATATCCACCTTTGATTGCTATAATAGTTTTCAAATCAACTCGAGTTTTCAAAAAACTCTATAGCTATCTTAATTATACTTTGATCTAAAGAATGACAGGTCTCCTTATGTTTATTATAATTTGCGTATTTAAAACAATCATTCTTATCCTCCCTTTAAGATAAAACAGATCCAGCAATCTTATTTTAACCATCTAAAATGTATACCATAACACCAACTTTTCATCAATATATCATAAAACCTCTATCCATCTGATAATGTTTACTTTCTCAAATAAAATGCATCAAATGTTAAATGCTGATTTTGATTTTCACAGCCTATTTTATTTCCTTATTACAACCAATTTCACATGATTAAATTCCTTGGGTATTACCTCTATTTATAGGGATCTGACGAATCATGTTTATCAAGAACAAATAATTAATTATACACCTATTCTCTACGGATGCGTATTGTTTAAAACGTACAAGTGAATAGCACAAGATAGGGACATTACTATAGTTCATTTACTATTATAGTATTAATGCTTAATTTGAAGGGGTTATTGATGTATGGAAAACAAGTTTGTGTGTATTATGTTTGTGGGTGATCGGCATGGGTTACACTCGTCAGCAAACAAATACCTATGGAATCCACCAACAATATTCATAGAAGCAAAATAAATTTACAGAAATAATGGGACTTACTACTGGTTTGTTACTTACAGGTGCAACCTTTTGTTGGGGCTCATCGGGCTTAGTCTTTTGTTTTCTATATATTTTTTGTGTATACTATTGTTTGTCTATTGATTTCATTTTCTTTCTTTCATACTGTGGTCAGTTTACTTTCGATTTATGAGTTTTAATGTCCATTTTTCGCCACTTTATATAGGACTATTGTAGAATTTTTTTTATTTTAACATCATTGTGTACATGGCGCTTATTTACTAAATTATTTACTACATTAGAATTATCAATTGCATAGTATTCTATACATATTTTGCTTACATTTTATTGGATTGAGCAAAACTTATAGAGTATCAATTACTTACCTTTACATGTTTTAAAACAGTTATCTGAAAATATAAAAAATAAAAAATTGAGTGATTGATTGGTTTATAAAAAAGAAGATGAGGTGTGGATGCCGAAGAGACAACTCTTTACAAGAGACCAAATGGCACAGAAATTAACTACTATATGACATCGTACAACCTGCGATAATGTGCAAAGCAAGCTCATACAGCTATAAAGAACCTCTAATTGACAAAAGAGAAAACTTACGGTCTAATTTATGTACAAAATAATAAACGAAAAACAAACTGTAACACTGCAACAAATGACAACCACTAATCTACAGGCACCTGACTATGAATACCATGAACATCTATTTGCAAACGTTAACATATTATAATTTAATACGACTGACATGCGTTTGAAATACTAAGGCTTTTCTACCTCAGACATAGATTACATTAGCTGTATTTTGCAAAACTTTTAGGAATTTTGGTCCTAAATGCTCTTCATACTTTATTTGGCCTTTTTACCCTCTTTGGATTCGAGCGTCACTGGTGAGTCTTTTGTAGACGAAACGCGCGTCTGGCGTATGTACAAAATTTAGTCCTGGTATCTATGATGAGTTTATTTGTATATTCTACCAAATCTGTGTCTCGTCGATCAAAAAAATATTTAGAAATTATGTTTAGGTTTTTCGTGAACCTCAAAATATTTGTCAATTTGTGCATGTGCATGACTTCGATGGGCTAAAATTAATTGCTGTCAACGTTTGAAAAAACAAGTTCATGGTTATTATAATAACGAAACTCTGTTACCTAGTTTTACAAACAACAGCGTGGATAAAAGTACAAGCGCATGGTGTCGTATCAGTAACTTGCATTTATGAGCTTGTTTTCAATTAGAACGGGCAATCTTTTCATGGAACTTTTTTTTGTTTTTAAGGAATACATTTGTTTTACCATTTGTTTAGAGCTTGTTGCTTTCTCTGAACTGAACTGAATGTGATGTATATGTTATATATATTTTGTTAGTTAATGAACAGAGATTAAAGGGTAAAACAATCTGATATTTATTCCACCATTTTCCTTTTTCTACATAAGAAAATGCCTGTCCCCAGTCAGGAATATGACAGTTGTTTGTTTGATGTGAATTGACGAGAATTCACCTGGAAAGTACAGTCAAATTCAGATAAGATAAAATAGAAAAAAGAATAATGTAAAACAACTCATTTTCGCGTTTTGCCTTTTCTAGCCGACTTTGCGGCGATTTAATTTTGCGATTTTCAAATTTACTTGATGTAATTTGACAAGCAAAGATCAAAGTTTTCCATATTCGGCACGATTGGTATTTGCGTTATGTTTCTAATCGCGATAGTCTCGAAAACAAACCGCTCGCCAAAAATAAGTTGGTAATACAGTATATGGAATGTAAATAAAAGATCTTACCTGTTTTATGTATTGTATTCCAACCTGTTGTTTGTATTGTCCTTAACACAGGACAAACAGAAGTTCCAATATAACACTGTTTTGTTATAGAATTAAATGAAGCTAGAAAACAATCATCATTTCGTCCACAGTTTGTTGCACATTCCGTTGACGAACGGACTTTTATTTCTTGTAAATTAGAAAGATCTGATATCTTTTTATCTTTTTCCATAAAATAAAATATAGATTTTACATTGGCCGAAGATGAAAGAGATGTTAATGTAACAATGAATAAAATTTCCAGAGAAAATATTTGTTCCCTTGTCTGCATTGTTGGAAGATATTTAAATTAAATTAAATCACAGCCAACATTTCCGATAAGATAATCAGTCAATGGTAATATGTTTATTGAATTTCATTATTATAACTACTGCGGCGTTGTTTCAACAGCATTGATCCAATCAGCATGTGGCATGTGGCATGCATTCATTAGACCTAGGTGAAATTAAAAAAGGAACAGCTTACAACTTGCACTGGTTTTTTTAAGTATTCTTCGGGATAGTAATACTTTCTTTTTTAGTTTATGGTAATTGTTTGTTATGTATCGCAAATGTCTAATTAAGTAAAATATTTGAATTACGCCACATACATTTAATTTTTAGGACAAGTATTTGAATGATGTTTACTACGTAGTCTTGCCTCTAATTGTATTTGAAATTTCTGTTATAATATATTATATATATATATATTTATGATTAAAATATTGCTTCTGGTTTGAAATAAGCTATAAGATAAAAATGCAATGCACTATTATTTATTTGGATAACAAGAATAACACAATTGGAGTTCATTATATGCAATTTGACTAAATTATTGATTCTTTGTCCAAGCTTTACTATTAATATACAATACTTTATTTATTAAACATCAGACGCATAGGTGTACAAGAGGACATCATATATATATACTCAATACCTTTACATTTAACATAATAATGCATGCACGGCAAAATACAGCAACATGTCAATTTACAAATTACCATAAAATTCAACTCAAATAAGACAAATATAATCATAAATATCGTTTAAAGTTATTAAAAAAACCATGACAACGTATTAAAAGCTGTTTTAATTTGTACATGTTGGATTTGCATTATACTATTGTGGTACATATTTATTACGAATGTTTTATTTCCTGTTTTTGACATTTAAATAGATAATTAAATTCATCTCCTACTTCATTTTAACAGAGATAACAAATTCGCTCATTTTTGGGGTATTCCAGACCATCTTTCCTTTTCTACAGGAATTTTTTTAATTTGAGCATCTGAGTTTTGCTTTATAAATTCTGTCAAACGGCTTCTTTTTTAGTAAATAGTTTTCCAAATTAATTCCTGTTCGTATTTTGAATAGATTGAACCTATTGAAGAGTTCTTCATTTAGAAAGAGAAATGTTGGATACATTGATCATTCAGTTGTTGTGAAATTATGTTCTTTAAACCCAATTTATCCATTGGAAGTTGATCTTACCAAGTAAAAGTAATTCCATTTTCGTCAAATATTTTTGTCAAATATGAATTTAACGCACGTCATTTATCCATTTAAATTGTGTGGGGTATCAAAAATGTAATTTGAGCATTTATTTATACACGAAGGATCACTTTCTGTTCTAGTAATTATGGCGGCTTCCAATGAAATAGCTAAATAAAGCTAGATAGTCCAAACAACATGCTATCTAGCGAATACAAAATGGCACCGGGAAGGTTATTTCTAATGACGCCATTTTGATAGGCTAGCCATATACATGTAGCATATCGTTCAACATATATAGATATATAAGACAAAGTTTTATACTAGCTGCTACAATATTGAACGCAATCAGGGTAATTTCACTCTTATCAAATTCACGTGATTTTCAATTCATGTCAATATCACGTGAATTTCACCTCAGACGAGGTGGGACGAAATATACAATTGGGACAGTCAAACTCATAGATAAAAAAAAAATGACAACGTCATGGCTAAAAACGAAGAAGACAAACAGACAAATAATTGTACACTAAACAAAACATAGAAAACTAAAGACTAAGCTACATGAGCTTATACGTGAAACTAGCATGCATGCAATTCTTTTCACATGCAATTCATGTGCATTTTTAAAATAAAATAATAAGATTAGCGAAAAAAAATGAATTAAAATCATGAAAACTACCAATTGTTGTTTTTACAAAGTTCACAAATTTCGTGTCAAATATTTTTACCCAAGTTTCTATATAACAGTTTATGTACGTCAATAACACTTTTCTTGGTTGACCTTCATCGGGACCTTTCAAGGCCGAAATCTGAAAACCGAAACAAAACAAGGACCAAAACAGTTGTATACAGTTTATAGTCTTTCTCCGACACAAGAAAGGACAACACTGTATTGGCATGACTCCAACAATTCATTTGACTATACATAAGTTTTAATTGATGTTTTTATTGGTCGAAACTTTTCATATGCTCATACAATTACAAAACTGTATCAGTTTTCAATAGAAGTTATATATCAAATACTTTAATATCGTAGTTTTTATTATCAACAAATATCTTTTACTTGTTCTGTACCATTTGATATATACCATATTTATTATGACAGCACGTTTATAGTTTATATATATTGAATTGACACGAAGGAGTATGTTTTTTTATTTTTTTGTTTTGATATTTATACCCCATGGATGGAGCATTAAATGTGCATGATTTTATATTTTTTTATGCATCCTTTACATTTTTATGCTATCGAATACTCGTTAAAAAAAATATTTCACTCGGCCTGTTTTGTTGAACAATATGGAAGCTAATTTCTTGTTGTGTTTTGAAGCCGAAGTTTACGGATTGTCAAATTTAGTAAACAGCAAAAAGAAAGAAGCATGGATATTGGAAAAAAAGTAAAATCACAAAAATACTTAACTCCGAGCAAATTTCAAAACGGAAAGTCCCTTATCAAATGGCAAAATCAAATGACAAAACACATCAAACGAATGGACATCAATTGTCATATTTCTGACTTGGTACAGGAATTTTCAAATGTAGAAAACGGTGGATTGAACCTGGTTTTATTGCGGTAAACCTCTTACTTGTATTACTGTCGCATCACATCCCGTTAAATTTACAACGGTTCGTGAACAAAATAGACATAATCGGTAAAATATTAAAAAAATCTGGTTACAACAGTCATCACTGTGTTACAATCTCAAAACAAACAAACATTTACAAAAAAGCACAAAAAGCATCTATCAAATTAAAAAAAACATTCATTGTTTTGCGTATTAGGCGTCAGAAAATGTAAATGTCACATAGGAAGACATTTTGTCGTTCAATGTATATTAAAAACAATTATGAATTTCACATGGGTAATGGTGGTATGTAGGGTTAAAAAATCAAAACTTATGTTAGAATTAATTTCAGAAACGGACCGCGATTTGTTAGCAAGGTCAAAGTGTTATGAGGCACTTTAAGTAAAGAGATAAACTAATCGTATGCTCATTCTCGAAGGGCCCCGCAATATTAAGTAATCCACTAAAATGGACATGACATCGGACAAAGCGTTCTATACTATAGGACTTAACTTTTAAGAGATATTGATTTTTTCCAAGATTTGTTACCTTAGTCAAATTTGCTTGGTTCCAATGTTACCACGATTGCAATACAAGAACAAGATTCCAAATAAGTGATTGAACCAAACTACAGTGAGAAGGAATATTGTTATTTGTCAGATATTGAAAGTTATCTAACTGTATTCAAGTTACAACTTCAGTTATGCTATTATCTATTTTCATCTATTTATTATCCAGTTATGCTATTATCAATTTGCATCCATTTATAGTCCATCAAATGGCGAAGTAGGTCATTGGCTTCGGGAATTTGTTAGCTAGTAGTTACTGTGGTCAGATTCTTGTTATTACACAATATTACAACAGAGTTATCTGTTATATCGACTCTCAATGTATAGTACTGGTTGGCGGTAACAAGTTCCAAAACATTCTTTATGAAATGAATGTTTTTGAACTTATTAGTGGCGGACTTTATAGTCTTTTAGCAGAGTTCATCACTAGGTCGGACTTTAAAGGCTGCACCAGTACCGATGAACTTGATTTATCACTGTATTATTATTTAATTTAGAACATTAATCCATGCAATCTTCATTTCCACCTCAAACGTAGTTTCTCATGTTGGTTTGGACATCTGTTGCCAGGGTTCAATTCAGAACCCCATTATTTCAAAATTTCATTTCATTTTAGTTTTTATTTGAATTTTGAATTTTATTTATTATTTTATTTGCATCTAATTTACGGTTGCCCAAAGACAGTGGGTTGGTAACCGACAGAAGCCATGATCTTACTTCGCCAATAAAATATATTTTGACTTTAATAACGTCTTCTCTCTTATAATCTTACTTTAAGTTGTTACATGCTAAACTGTTACGAATCAAGTAGCGTACTTATTCCTTTCAAAAGTAATCAGATATT
The DNA here is from genome assembly GCF_963676685.1 of Mytilus edulis. NCBI lineage: Eukaryota > Metazoa > Mollusca > Bivalvia > Mytilida > Mytilidae > Mytilus > Mytilus edulis. Next base: position 13,119 of record NW_027267774.1, read on the forward strand.
TTTTGCAACGGTTAGAGCTTTTCTCGTACGGTGTCGCACAGTGTATCATTTATACTTAAAAAGGAAATGATTACTGATGTATTCAGCCGTTAGAAATTTAACGCATGATACTTCAGTTATTGACATGTTAATTCATGGCAATGCAATCCATCCAAAGTTTGATATAAACTTTGTGTCCCGTCGTTTCGTCAATATATTTGTTGATACATGACTCTATAATTCTTTTAAGCACTTAAGAAAATATTGTCGATCTTTTCTGAAAAGGTACGGGGTAAAGGTAAACAAGAGTTCAGATTGTTACAATGTATTTTATGTATAGCGTGTTGTTTACTCGTTTCATATTTATACATAATTGTAACGTTCCGGGGTTTTCTTGTCAGGATATACACCCGTAGTTACTTTTGTAGGCCTCCGGTGAAGGAAGTAATAATAAAAATCATAGTGGAAGTTTAAATATTGTATTATTTCTATTTAAACAATACATCAAATACAGCGGTTCAAGAATCAAAATACATTAATAATTATATACAATAAGTATTACGGCAAGGTGCATTACTTGCACTAAGATTAATAAAACAGTTGCTCGGTGCAAGAAAATATACTTGGTGCACGGCATTCAAATACTCAGCGTACTCGGTGCAGCAAATCTTCTTGGTGCACTGCATTTAAATACTCTGCGTACTTGGTGCACTGCATTACTTGGTGCAGCAAATCTACTTGGTGCACTGCATTTAAAAGAGACTGCTTACTGCATGGAGGTTGTTGGAGAGAAGTTTCACGTTGGAACATGCGTTCCTTATTTTATACAACGTGTGACGTAATACACAAGTTATTCCTAAACAAGAACACGTAACGTTACATTTGGCGCGTAATACTGAAACTAAGTATAAACAAATACAAAATGAACAATTACACGTTTCAATAAAGTCGATACATAGATTTAAAGAAGTCAGCATATAATATAAGGTCAAATTATGCCATTTCTTCTGTAAAATAGGAATCAGAAAACAACAACGGACATGTGCATATATATCAAGTGTGGAACGGAGAACACAGTAAAAATGTCAGCTTTCAAAACACCGGGGCGTAACAATATTCAATATTTTAGAGTTCATGTATAGCATGTATAAGAAATTTGTCTAAAAAAATTCCATAATGCTATCATCCTCATTTTCCAATGTTTAGAGGTTTAGGCTTAAATAAACTCATCAAAGATACCAGGACTAAATTTTATATATACGCCAGACGCGCGTTTCGTCTACAAAAGACTCATCAGTGACGCTCGAATCCAAAAAAGTTAAAAATGCCAAAAAAAGTACGAAGTTGAAGAGCATTGAGATCCAAAATTCCTAAAAGTGTTGCCAAATACAGCTAAGGTAATCTATGTCTGAGGTAGAAAAGCCTTAGTATTTCAAAAAATTCAAAATTTTGTAAACAGTTAATTTATAAATGTAACAATATCAATGATTAAACCCGCCACATTCTAAATTTTCCTTCACAATGTGTCAGGGTCTTGTATTTCAGTTTTCATCCTTGTTGCTGTATCCCATATTTTGATTTTCGTTTAATTTATTGTCTGTAGATGTAGCACGCAGTTTAAATTGTTTAACATTTATTGGTTAATATGTAATTGTCTTTTATACCTTGTTAAGCGGTATAGGCTCTTTGTTGAACTCCATCAGTTGTTATTATTCGTCCTGATTTGTATCTTCTGAAAAGAAAGGTTAGGTATGAACTGGTAAATTACTGGGTGCTTTTACGTCATGTGTAGGTAATTTCACATGTTGCAGGTGAAACTGTCGTCTTTTGAAAGGCTATGACATATTGTTGAGGACGTATTCGGAATTACCCAAAAAAACCAGAATATATGAACAGAAAGCGTTTCCAATTGTTTACAAGTTCTCTGGAGTAGTTTTGTTTCAAATTTCAAGCTGAGAATATAAGATGGACACAGCTGCTCGTCAATTAAAGATTCACTACTACATTGATTTATCGGTGACTTTGATTGAAGATAATACCAGCATATCAATCATGTAATTTTATTCAATAAATTATTTGATTTAAAAAAATATATTGGAGTGCACAATAAAAATAGGAACATACAGGTTTTTTTTTTTGGTAATTACAACTGCTACAATAGCTATTTTCTGCTTTCCCGAGGAATTCGAATAATAAAGATAACAGTAGTATACCGCGGTTCAAAAGTATTCAATCGATTAAGAAAAGGTAAATCCGGGTTGCATATAACACATTGGTGTTTGCCATTGATTCAGAAACATTTTCTACCATTTATCACTGCTAACCCATTTTGATCTGGAACGATAATCTTTATGTTAACATTATCATATTAATCCTGAGTTGGTTGATCGATATTGAATAGCTGTTTCACAGATGATAGTGGATATACACCTGATGTTGTAACTACAATCCAATCACCTATCACTAATGTGAACTAAAATTGAGAATGGAAATGGGGAATGTGTCAAAGAGACAACAACCCGACCATATAAAAACAACAGCAGAAGGTCACCAACATGTCTTCAATGTAGCGAGAAATTCCCGCACCCGGAGGCGTCCTTCAGCTGGCCCCTAAACAAATATATACTAGTTCAGTGATAATGAACCCCTGTTAAGATTTGTTACCGGGTTTTTACTTACATGAGGATTCATGCCAAACGCTTTCCCGTAAACAAAATCAACAGAATAAAATGCAGAAAATAATTTGAAGGTTTATATTTCAAACCTATTGATTGATAAACCATTCTGTTATTCAGTGATTGTCATATATTGGTGCTGTTTATAAGTGTTTCTTGTTCCTCGTTTTATTTATAGATTAAGGAGGTAGACCTAGGTTAAGGGAAATAACTCTTAAAATCATCAGTACGTTTGTGTCAACCATTTTCAAAAACATATTCTAAGCTTCTAGGTTACATAGATTATTTTTAATCTGTTTCAGGTAAATGCTTAAAAAAACATTGATGAACTTGACTTTTACAAACGCTTGACTGATTTAAAGAGTTATCTCCCTGAACCAAGGTCTACCCCCTTAAACCGTTGGTTTTCTGTTTGAATGGTTTTACTCTAGTAACTTTGAAGCCCTTGTTCTTTGGTGTGAGTCAAGGCCCCGTGTTAAAGACCTGTCTCTTTGGCACTCATATCACATCTGCTCAGTTTAAACATATGTATTTATATTGGATTTGGAATCAAGTAATTGAAAATTATATTAATCCCTTTCCACTTTGCGAATGGGTGGGCTGCCTTGTAGCGACATTAGCCCGCTTCTTTTCGACATATACAAGCGCAATTAGGGTAGTTTTACGTGCGATAGATATGAAAAAGAAGATGTGGTATGAGACAACTATCCAAACAAGACCAAAATGACACAGACATTAACAACTATAGGTCACCATACGGCCTTCAACAATGAGCAAAG
>NW_027267775.1:0-17598 GCF_963676685.1 Mytilus edulis
CATTTACTAGGGAAAATCAAGCATAATGAGGTTGGTCAGAAGGAAACCCATTGCATACAAGACAATCCTAAAAAGAGAGTGGAGGCCATACAGGAGCCTTTTAACAAGAACTGTTCGAGATCGACTCATCGCTACTGGTTATCGTGCTATAAGACCATTTCGGAGACCCTTGCTAACGAACAGACACACAGTTTTCCGTATCCAATATAGTGCAGAGCTCGCCAAAGTTGGAAATTAGCATCGTGGAGGAAGATCCAATGTTCAAATGGAATTTGGTTCATCTTCCTTGGCCCGATCGTAGCCCGGATTTGAATCATATCGAGCATATTTGGGACATTATTGGGCGGATAGTGCGCGAAAGGACATCCCAGTTCAAACACATCATGAAATATACAATGCCCTTCATCAGAAATGGTTGATGCTACCTTAGCAACAAATTAGTCGATTTAGGGCAGGAATCAGGAGACGTTAAGATGCGGTTATTCGTTTGAATGGAGGCTGCTCACAAAGTACTAATTCTTTGGCGTATGACGATCAACCATGATGTGAACAGTCATCTGAAGATTAATTTTGAAATGTCTGACATTGTAAAGTTCGACTACAGTAAACGTTGTAAAATGCATTTTTTTGTACAAAATACACTTCATTTTGTTATTAAAATTGTGGTTATATAAATCATTTTTTTTCAAACATTTTTTGTTCGTTTCAATGCCAATGTTATCATAAACTATGTTTCAATAATATTATACACATATTTTATTATATTTCATCCAAAAAAAGAGGCTGATTTTTCAAGTTTTAAAAAATTAAGGTGTTGCAATACTTTTTTCCATGTGTATATTTAGGAGAGGAAAACCTTACGGGACGCCTACATTGTATGCACACATTTAACAATAGTCGTTGTATCTTTTAAAAGTGAACCAGAATATGCATTATACGATCAGTTACGATTAAGGAGAATTTGTAACCAACCATTTTACACTTCTTTCTGCGATTGATAAGGGTTTTTTTCTTTATTTTTATGCTTGGGCTCAGGATTTATCTTTGATATTTGGTGAACTGTTTTGCGGGCATGTTTTTTCTGTCTGTCGTTTTCTGTTCTTTCCAATATTGTACCTGTCTTTTTCGATAGATGTATGATATTTCATCGCCCTATTGCAAACTTCCCTTTTTTTACTACTTTATCTCAATCCAAACTATAACCATCACCCATGTGTGTTTGAGAAAAATAAACATTTCTGTGAATGCATCTTCCGCTGAAACAAAAATGGAAAAGGCAAGTGTTCAAAAATATAATAAAAATGGTAGGTCTCAGCGCATTTTCTCAAGCTACAACGTATGGTAAAATGACACGTTTTGTATGGATTATACAGGAAAAAAGGCATAATTATTTTGATAAGAAGCTAAACTAAATGATAGAATTGTTAAATAAAATACTAAAAGATAGCTTTAAGACAATGCTTTGGGAATACCAAAAGAAAACATAGGATCACTAAATTCTAGTAGAAAAGCCAATAAGAAGAAAAATCACCAAACAGCCAAACGCAAATAAATTGTATACCATATAATAACTTTTAATTAGTAAGCATCTTCTTATGTAAATGAATACATGTTCCACTCATTTGTAAGTTTTTATGGGGGATTTATTTTATCTAGTGTGTCATATGTTTTAAACCTTGTTGACATATTTTCTTGTCATTTATATTCGCTATAACAAAATTGATAATTCGAATGTCAACTTAATGTTATTTTGCCAATATATAAAACATGTTAATAATTTTGTTTTACGGATGTGCTCTTTTTAATAGAACGACTTTTTATCAGAAATAAACATGCAAATGATTATTGTCTACCTTTTATTATTTATTATTATTATTACACATGCAAAAAACTCGATTTCTTTCTGTACATCAATATTTAGTGTGTTCCATATAGATCTTAACAATGTACAATTTTCAGAAATCCATCTTTTTTTCTACTTATTTGTTTAGCACGCCCTTTTCACAGGAACTTTTGAAATAAAATAAATGTGTTGTTAAGAACATTATGATTTAAAATTAATGCCTGTTACTGTTAAAAACTTGAGGGAATATATTATGCAAAGTAATTTTAAAGAATTTTAGTAAAGGGTTTTTGTACAATTGATGCGCGGTCTATTTGGTGCAGGTGTATTCGCATTATAGGTGTATACTAGAACAACTGAAGGTTCATTTGAAATTGTTAAAGGGGCACTAGCTACGATATATAAAAAATCTAAAGTTTGATTTTTGTTTTGGTTCAATCAATAATAAAAGTTTAATAGTGAAATAACAATTCGCTTTTTGCAGCCAAAAAGGTTCAATTTTGTCAAATTACGCTAAGAAACATTGATAATTAGTTATTCACTTGCAAGTGAATGAGTCGACCTCTTTAAATCCGTATTCATGTAGTCTCGATGCACCAGAGTTATCGTTCTTACAGCCAACAATAACATATGCATATGGCCCGGAGCGTCTGGATAATCGAGACTAGTATTCATGTGAACTTCAATTTAACCCCTAGCTAGAGATTGACAACGCATGCATTGTACGTGTACTGGTTATTTAAAGAAAAAGAATGTCAACAATGAAAGTGAAACTACAGTAAATCGTTTGATTACTAATTCGATGCACATAAAATCATTCTTATTCGGTTAAAAACAATGACAAACATCTATTTTTAATCTATAAAATAAAATCAAACAGACCTATAAAATTTAAAATTGGTTTAATCTATTCATATCTTTATTTATGTTTACATCGCTTACATGGTCATCTGAGGTCAAATCGGTAGTTAATTAGATGGCGTCTGGACTAAAATAAACACGAAACGAACCTATATATTATCTACCCCATGCTCTGTAAACTGTTTATTTTAGACTTTTGATAGTTTGGATAAATGTTTTACATTGTTATAAATCAAATATGAGAATTTGAGTCAAATCGGTGACCATGAATGTGACAGCTAGTGCCCCTTTAATTAGCTGAAATTCAAAACAGTTAATCGTTACTGAATATCAATGGATTTTGTTGATAATATCTCATTTTGGTCTAGTTGCTAATACATATATATACGTATATAGTAATATACAGTCATTACATAATGAGGTTTGTACGAGAGGAGTATGTTCCCATGGCAACATTTTAAACCAACTTTATATTAAACTTTTAATGTATGCTGGCCTCGTCTAATGCTGAGTTAAGCCCCAGTCCCACTAGACCACGATCGCACCACGCTCACCGCGATCTAAAATAAATTTAGATCGTGGTGAGGTCGCGGTATGAGCGGCATGAAAATGTAAATTTTCGTTGCTTTCACGATGCTACTTGTCCTCTCTACGCTTCTACAAAGATCCCACTACGATTATACCACGTTCTCACCGCGATTATTCTGCGACCTCACTACGCTTATCAAGATCTTTCTACGCTCTTCACGTTCTCACTACGACCATACCACGAGTTATCCGATTGCAACACGATCTTACTGCGATTATTACACGTTCTTACCACGATTATACTACGTTCATAGCGCGATCTTACTACGTTCTCAGCAATAACGTCAACATCGTGTTCCATATCAATACAGTTCAATTCCTTCTATTTCTGATTAAATCGTAGATTTCTCGGAAACAATACAGTCATGCCACCAAAATCTACCAGAACACGTGGGCATAGTGGTAGGAGTTGTTGTAGAGGCAGAGGGAGCAAAGTAACGAATCCTGATCAAGCAGAGATGTCGAACCGACCAATCCAACCTAAATTACAACCTATTGCTGGTCCATGAAGCTCAACGACGATATTTTAGTAAACGATAGCAGAGATGACATAGATGTATCAATATATATATAGGAAGATGTGGTATGAGAGCCAATGAGACAACTCTCCATCCAAGTAACAATTTATAAAAGTAAACCATTATAGACCAAGGTACGGCCTTCAACACGGAGCCTTGGCTCACATCAATCAGAACGTTATAAAGGACCCAAAATATTACCAGTGTTAAACCATTTAAACGGGAAAACCAACGGTCTAATCTATATTAAAAAGAGAATCATGGTTGAGCCGTTAGAGCAAATGGATAATTACATTCAAACAAACAAAATCTAGGGAGCTTTTTTTATATATTTTATGTGAAAAATGACAATGAGAATGATGGTCGTAGTGTGAACGTAGTCAGTTCGTAAGAAGAGCTTGACGAGGACGGCAAGGGCGTGCTAGAATCGTACTATGGTCTTGAAAAGCGTGGTATAGTCGTAGTGGAAGCGTAGTTGGGTCGCAGTGAGAACGTGATGGTCGTAGTGAGGTCGTGATCACGTCGCTGTGCGCAGTCTCTCCGAATAGAATCACGCTTTCGCTACGCTCTCGCTACGATTGTACAGCGACCTTTGCGATCTTACTACGATCTTAGTGTGCTCTCACTACGCTTCTACTACGACCTGATTTCGCCACGACCGCACCACGATGGCCTAGTGGGACTAGGGTATTAAGAGAGAAATTCTAACTTTAAATGTTTATTTATTTTATTATTTTTCCTTATTAGTTGTTTTGAACGTTTTTTTGGCCTACTGTCTATTTAGAAGCCGCCACTGATCAATTGAATGTGCCTGTAATTACATAAAAGGTACCAAATAAATGTTATTGTGCCAGAAGAGTTTTTCGACAATTAATGTCTCTTTAGTGATTTTCGATACCAATATGTTTGAAAACCAAAACACCGATACAAATTATGATGAAAGGTGTACATTTTCAGCAACATGCCATTATATTCACTTATAGAATCAAATTCATAACAGTGTAGCTGTGACCATCGATTGGCGCACTTTAATATCCCATTAACAGGGACAGATTATCTTTTTTCGAACTTCAAAGCGATTTAACAATTGCGATTGTCAAATTATGTCATCTTTTAACTTTTATTTGGTCTAAAATTTTATTTTAGAACGAATGCATAATCCAATTTCAAAAGTTGTGCAAACACAAAACATATAGAAAAAATATACTTCTGTCCTTCCTTTTTCGTACTTGCAATATATTGGATAGTAAGAAAGCTATTTGGATAAAACCTTGTGAAATGTGCATGGATTTACATTATTGTATTGGTTAAGTGTATAATTTGGACTATATAGGAAACTTGAACTGTTCTGCTATACTGCTACTGTACTTGGGGAATAATCCGTGGCAACAGAAACGTATTCATCTTACTTTTATTTAAATCGATCCAATTTACATAGAAATGGACGACTTCGTGCATTTTATGATCGCAAATAAAAATGTATACATGTTATTCTGTGCATTGTAGTACGTCTATTCATGTTTTTCTTTTATTGATGGATTTGCCGTCTTTATGTGAGTGATTCTTTGTTAACGACTTTTAAAACCAAGACTTGCATTATAAAAATGTCCAAACAAACCATGATTGTCTTTTTTTTAAAACATACATCACATCCATCGATAAGGACTAAAATTCGCCAGGTCTTTAATTTCAACTTAGTGAGTAGACTAAAGTAATATTGCGGACCATTTTCCAGTTTCCATGCGGTATCCGTATTTTTTTTCATGTAGTCTCGATGCACCAGAGTTATCGTTCTTACAGCCAACAATAACATATGCATATGGCCCGGAGCGTCTGGATAATCGAGACTAGTATTCATGTGAACTTCAATTTAACCCCTAGCTAGAGATTGACAACGCATGCATTGTACGTGTACTGGTTATTTAAAGAAAAAGAATGTCAACAATGAAAGTGAAACTACAGTAAATCGTTTGATTACTAATTCGATGCACATAAAATCATTCTTATTCGGTTAAAAACAATGACAAACATCTATTTTTAATCTATAAAATAAAATCAAACAGACCTATAAAATTTAAAATTGGTTTAATCTATTCATATCTTTATTTATGTTTACATCGCTTACATGGTCATCTGAGGTCAAATCGGTAGTTAATTAGATGGCGTCTGGACTAAAATAAACACGAAACGAACCTATATATTATCTACCCCATGCTCTGTAAACTGTTTATTTTAGACTTTTGATAGTTTGGATAAATGTTTTACATTGTTATAAATCAAATATGAGAATTTGAGTCAAATCGGTGACCATGAATGTGACAGCTAGTGCCCCTTTAATTAGCTGAAATTCAAAACAGTTAATCGTTACTGAATATCAATGGATTTTGTTGATAATATCTCATTTTGGTCTAGTTGCTAATACATATATATACGTATATAGTAATATACAGTCATTACATAATGAGGTTTGTACGAGAGGAGTATGTTCCCATGGCAACATTTTAAACCAACTTTATATTAAACTTTTAATGTATGCTGGCCTCGTCTAATGCTGAGTTAAGCCCCAGTCCCACTAGACCACGATCGCACCACGCTCACCGCGATCTAAAATAAATTTAGATCGTGGTGAGGTCGCGGTATGAGCGGCATGAAAATGTAAATTTTCGTTGCTTTCACGATGCTACTTGTCCTCTCTACGCTTCTACAAAGATCCCACTACGATTATACCACGTTCTCACCGCGATTATTCTGCGACCTCACTACGCTTATCAAGATCTTTCTACGCTCTTCACGTTCTCACTACGACCATACCACGAGTTATCCGATTGCAACACGATCTTACTGCGATTATTACACGTTCTTACCACGATTATACTACGTTCATAGCGCGATCTTACTACGTTCTCAGCAATAACGTCAACATCGTGTTCCATATCAATACAGTTCAATTCCTTCTATTTCTGATTAAATCGTAGATTTCTCGGAAACAATACAGTCATGCCACCAAAATCTACCAGAACACGTGGGCATAGTGGTAGGAGTTGTTGTAGAGGCAGAGGGAGCAAAGTAACGAATCCTGATCAAGCAGAGATGTCGAACCGACCAATCCAACCTAAATTACAACCTATTGCTATTACATAAAAGGTACCAAATAAATGTTATTGTGCCAGAAGAGTTTTTCGACAATTAATGTCTCTTTAGTGATTTTCGATACCAATATGTTTGAAAACCAAAACACCGATACAAATTATGATGAAAGGTGTACATTTTCAGCAACATGCCATTATATTCACTTATAGAATCAAATTCATAACAGTGTAGCTGTGACCATCGATTGGCGCACTTTAATATCCCATTAACAGGGACAGATTATCTTTTTTCGAACTTCAAAGCGATTTAACAATTGCGATTGTCAAATTATGTCATCTTTTAACTTTTATTTGGTCTAAAATTTTATTTTAGAACGAATGCATAATCCAATTTCAAAAGTTGTGCAAACACAAAACATATAGAAAAAATATACTTCTGTCCTTCCTTTTTCGTACTTGCAATATATTGGATAGTAAGAAAGCTATTTGGATAAAACCTTGTGAAATGTGCATGGATTTACATTATTGTATTGGTTAAGTGTATAATTTGGACTATATAGGAAACTTGAACTGTTCTGCTATACTGCTACTGTACTTGGGGAATAATCCGTGGCAACAGAAACGTATTCATCTTACTTTTATTTAAATCGATCCAATTTACATAGAAATGGACGACTTCGTGCATTTTATGATCGCAAATAAAAATGTATACATGTTATTCTGTGCATTGTAGTACGTCTATTCATGTTTTTCTTTTATTGATGGATTTGCCGTCTTTATGTGAGTGATTCTTTGTTAACGACTTTTAAAACCAAGACTTGCATTATAAAAATGTCCAAACAAACCATGATTGTCTTTTTTTTAAAACATACATCACATCCATCGATAAGGACTAAAATTCGCCAGGTCTTTAATTTAGACTAAAGTAATATTGCGGACCATTTTCCAGTTTCCATGCGGTATCCGTATTTTTTTTCTCTCGCTCAACTTTCGTGTTTGTCATGCCAAAACCTTTTGAAGCTTTCATGCTATAAATTGTGTATTTTGCTTATTGTTGAAGGTCATACTGGGACCTATAGTTTGCTAACGTCTTTTGGTCCCTGGAAAGAATTTGTCTGATTGTCTATCACACCACATATACTTATTTTTATATGCAGCCATATCAAAAATAAAAATGAGAATTGAATTGTCAAAGAGACAACCATCCGGTCAAAGAGCAAAAACAGTCCATGGCAACATGGGTTTACACTAGTAATTTTGGGGTCCTTTATAGCTTGTTGTTCGGTGTGAGCCAAGGCTTCGTGTTGAAGACCGTACCTACCTATAATGTACCAAGTCAGGAATATGATAGTTATTGTCCATTCGTTTTTTATGTGTTTTTGCCATGTGATTATGGACTTTCCGATTAGATTTAACTCTGAGTTCAGTATATTTATGATTTTACTTTTTACTTTTATAAATTGTTATTTGGATGGAGAGTTGTCTCATTGGCACTCATACCACATCTTCCTATATCTATGTAGATCTTTCGTACCTAGGGATTTGCTATAAATATAATTATTTCAGGTTATTAGGCCATACTCAAGTTATAGATATTGTTGTCAACTTTTACAACCAGCTTCTATATAGCTTTCTATAATGCACCGTTCATCTTTTGTTGGCCTCGACTTTTTCCATTGGACAGACAATATTGTTTTCGACTATTTTAAAAATATCCATGTTTTTCAAAATCATACAGGACGCATGTTTTGTGCCTTTTCCAAGTAAGGAGTTTCTGACCTTTGATAGTCGTGTATGTTTTTTTTTGATAAATTTTAGTTTATTTACTCGTTTAGGAGTTAAGTATGACGTACTTTTTAACTGAACTAATATCCATTTTATTATAGTTTTTCGCTATCGCTCGGGCAAAAATAATCACGAATATAATGCCTACTAATTTTAAAACTACAAAAACGTATAGCTTGTACCAATTATTTCTTAAACCTACCAATTTTCTTGTCTGGCATTTATTTTTTATTATAATTTATTTGGCATCAGACAATAAAAGAATATAAACTACACAGTGCAACTTCAAATAAGAATACAAGAAGAAAACTGTCGTGATTTTTTAAACTGCGACAAAAACGGAAAATTCAACAGTTTAATTTTCAGTTGAAATGAAATAATTGTTATGATTTTCACAACGTTACCTTTTCCAATGTAACTATACGAATTAAATTAGATACCCTCTACCGTAAAGATACATAGTTATGATTCAATTGATGTCATCATTTATGTGAAGTTATATTTTGTTTACTATAAACTAGAATATACGTAGCTTCAAATGAGACCAAGCCCGGTTGATGAAGAGGGGCGAGAGATACCACAGGGACGTTTATACTATCGAAAATATACTGCCAACGTTATGGTTATAAAGAAAACAAACAGACAACAGTACACAAAACGCAGCATAGAAGACCAAAGACTGAGTAAAACTATTTTTAACAAAACTGCGAGAAATGACAATAAAAGACTTCAGATTGGGCAAAATATTTAATATCGTTCATTTGGTATTATAAATCTCAGTATCTGAATGTGTACAACTGCGTTTATTGACCAGAGTGAATATTTAGCCATCGTCTATAAGCGAACGCTTTATGAAAACCCTTTAAGCTTTGATTGATAGTGCTGTGTTACTTTTGATAACACAACTGCACCCTTTACTGCAACACTACCTTTAAAAAATGCAATAAGTTATCAAGTGAACGAAACTTATTGAACTAGTTGATATATAAACAGTATATGTTATTGAAATTAAACAAGTAAATCATTTGCCTAAAAACCTCCCCATGAATACAAGAACACCGCTCTTTCTGTCTAGTATGTAGTATAAAAATGGTCGATTTCCAATGAATGTAGAGTGAGTCGTATTTGCATGGCCTTTTTCAAACGGTGGATGTTGTCTTATATTGCCTGTCAGTTTTACAACAACGTCATGGAATGCATCCGATACATAAACTTTGCTTTCATCTTCCTTGATGAGGTTTTTGAAATTTGCATGGGTCTTGTTAAAAATGTCAGTTATTCCTAGTTTTGGTAAATAGCCCTTCAAATCCAGCTTATTAGAAATAACAAACTTTGGGAGTGTAATGTCTATAGTTTCGTACACCAGAGATGAGTTTAAGTATCTGATAACATTGATGGAAAGCAGTTTTTCAAACGCTTGTAATTTGTTAATGTCTTCAGGTAAGATAATAACCATATCAAACTTGTCCCCTTTCAATGGTAAAACTAACACTTCGGATTCCTTTAGATGCCCATATCTTACTTTTTGTATGCTTCTCATCATGTCTACCTCAATTTTTGTTGTTTTATTGATGTAAAACTCTCGCATTGTAGTATTTAAATTGAATTTATGTTTCCAGTCTGCTTTAAATGAAACGGTGTTTAAAAACACTGCAACTGTTCGTTCTTTCAACATTTCCTTTGAAACCAAATTGTCAAAGTTCTTCATCGTATTTTTCGAAATCCACTTATTTAAAATCCGAGAGGATTTTTTCGGTCTTCTACTGAAATTTTTTTTTTTGAAATTCACCCTGAAAAATTCTTTCCCTTTTTCTTTAACTGTATCTTGGATTGTGTACCTATTATTTACGAACACCTCATTGTCCAGTTTAACACGCAGTCCTTTACGTGGAGATGGAAGAATAGACGTAAGAACTGTATAAAAATAATGATCTTGTTCCTTGGTACTGCCTCTGAAAATAGCAGACGATATTTGAGATTTAGTTCGCCCATGCGTACCAAGCATCAACATCATTAACGCAGCTGAAATACTGAAAGGCGATAGCGCTGTGCTTGTATTCTGAATAATTTTGTTTCCAATTGATGAAATTTTAACATTGTTTTCCAGTAATGAATTTATAGGTTGTAGCTCTGTAAAAGTCACCCAAACCTCGGCAATTTCCATGATGTATCTGTATGAACATGTACTTTTTTCAAGTTCTCAAGATCATTTGAAATGAAAACACTTTAAACGTAGGTGATACATAGTGTTACTTAATAAAAGCTGTTAATATAATTGAACGTAGCATTATATTAATTCAATATTAGTTTACAATGTTCAAGTGCGCCTTTTTCATAAAATGTCAGTTTGAAATTTCCATAAATAATACATTTGTTCTTACTAAATTGCAGTTTTTAATCTTTACACCATAATAACTTTTATTATATCCGTAAAAATGGATTTGCCACACCGAATTAACTTAAACAAACAACATTGTACAGTATTACACCTACAATATCTGCTTAAGTAAACAGCAGCTTGTACAAAATTACGCACAAATCGCCGATTTATTTTAGGATTGTCTGAAAGAACAAGTATATGAGGAAAAGAGTAAAAAACTTTTCGGGTAAGTAGTGATATATAAGTATACATGACATAAAGATAAACGCGAATCTGCGACAAAATGAACTAGATGAACCTGGATTAAAACCATGTTGGTTGGACTTTTTTATTTTATACAGATAAACCAACATTAAACTTAATAGTGATCATTTAAAAACGTGTAAGTGTTGACGGGGAAATCAGAACAAACAACCGCGATGAGATGCATAGTACTTTCTTGGTGTTCAATGGGAATATATGTTATCAACTTATATGTCATTTGGTCCTTGGTGGATAGTGACCACATCGAAAAACCATAGCATACCTTATTTTATTTATACAGAAATAAAAGTAATTAGAAACATCATTTTGATTTTCAAAATAACGATATTAAAAAGGAGTACTCAAACAGTTACAGAAGAAATCATTAAGGGAATGTTTGTTTTGTTAAAGGAGTCTAATTAAGATATGATCGCATTTGTCAAAGAATTTCTTTTTGGATCAAGCCTTATTTTTTTTTTAAAAATGCGTCGTAGTTTATGCACTTTTATGTACAGTTTATGTGAAGAATATAAACAATATAAAAATCATTTATATTTGTATCCTAATTCTGTTTTTATTAACTTAATCAATTGTCGTTACTCTTAGCTTAAGCTAACAAATAGAAAATCACGGAATCCGATTACACAAAATGTTTTTGCTGGGAACATCGGGCAAAACTCAATAAATCTTTGATTTTTATTCTGTTATCTGACATAACTAAAAGTTGAAATAATGAAACGAAAATCTTTACATGACTCAAGTATTAATGTTACCTAAATAAATGAAGGTACTTTAAAACAAGGATTAAGAACATAGACATTGCATCTGACACCTTTCGGCACCTCTTATTGATCCAATGGTATTATGTCCAAAAAAATTGTTTATTAACAATACAATCCTTTTGAGCATGTGTTTCTTCTTTTTTTTTTCTTAGTTGATACATATAATGTCTAATAGTACCGGTATACCGTTTGAGAATATTTTTTTGCATTTTTCATCATCGGTGTATGATGTTATTGACAAAACTGAAAGTACCTGTGTCTCACCATTTAGTTTAATTTCTGCTCTTCTTTTGCTGATGGTTGGAGCAAATGGAAAAAACGAAATCACAGATTTCTACTGCAATTTTCAATGATAGTAATCTACCAGACAACAACAAGTTTGAAAAGTACAGGGAACTCAATGACCAAATTCTGTCTAATAGAGGAGATAAATTAGAATTTAAAGTGGCGAATAAAATGTTTGTGAACAAACAGTTTCACACTGAGAAAAAATGTACAGAGACAAGCTAAAGAATTCTTTCGATCGGATATCGGTTATAAAGACTTTACGAAGTCAAAACAGGCTGCCACCTTTATGAACTCATACATTGCCAAACATACAAATAATAAAATACAGGACTTAATCTCTTGGAAATGGATAAATTCTATGACAGCACTGGTTTTAGTGAATGCTGTATACTTTAAAGGCGAATGGAAGACTAAATTTGATCAATCAAACACAAAAAAGGATGATTTTTTTGTAAGTAAACAGAAAACTGTGAAAGTAAATATGATGAACGTCAAGCAATCTGTTTTATTCGTCTCTGAAGATGATTTTTCTGCTATAGCATTACCTTATAAGGGAGACAAATTTGATATGGTATTCATTTTACCGAAGGAGAATGACGGCCTTCTTCAAGTAGAAGAAAAATTGTCATCTGATTTCATTAAAAACGTAAACTCAAATTTAAAGACTGCTATGGTACAAATCAGCATTCCTAAATTCACATTCGAATCGGAGTTTGACCTCAAACTTGTTCTTCCGATACTTGGAATAGAAGATATATTTAATCCAGCAAAAGCAGATTTTTCAACACTTATCCAGGATCAAACAGACAAAATCTATGTGTCTCGTGCAGTTCATAAAGTATTTATAGAAGTAAACGAGGAAGGAACAGAAGCAACTGCTGCTACCGCCATCGTAGCACAAACTCGAAGTGCGCATAAGCAACTCAGTTTTATTGCAGACCACCCTTTCTTATTCTATATTCGTAATATTAAAACTGGTGTGATCTTGTTCATCGGCCGCTACAGTCCGGTTTGAAATAAATATAACAAAGTTTGAGGCAACTTAGAAACAAGTAGATTTTGTTATTGTACATCGAATACTTGTAATTTTGATTCAAAAAACGTGTTTCCTGAACCTTTTACTGTATCTGATTGTGAAAACTGTCTTATCTTTCTTTGAAAAAAGTAAAATCACAAAAATACCGAACTCCGTAGAATATCAAAATAGACAGTTCCTCATCAAACTCATCAAACATATTGATAACAACTGTCATATTTCTGACTTGGTATTTTCAGAGTAGAAAATGGTGGATTAAACCTGTGCATGTGTATAGCTAGCTAAACCATATATCGTTTTCGATAAACGTCTTTAAACATTTTTTGACTTATCAGTTTATCCCATTCCTAGTAACAACCAGACATAAATCAAGTTTTGCATGTACAATTTCTAGTTACTAACAGAAAAATAGTTTATACATAAAAAAAAAATATTCTAAAGTGGTACCCAGTCAAAGCCAAAGCTAAACTGATATACAATCAAAATCATATAGCAGTAGTCACTAACAAACATACAATAGCAAAATTGTTAACAGCCAAACTGAATAGCACTACCCACTCACGGGTGAATTATCCTGACAAATTGAGATACATGTACAACCATGATTAAATGAATGAATGAATTAATATTTTATTTGCAAAAGCATCTAGAACATGCTATGGCAATACATAATATATAGATAATGTGACAAAAGACTGGTAACAGAGAACAATACAATAATAACATACATGTTGTTTAACTAACCAATAATATCAGATTTAGCTTTCCATGCACTCTTCAAATAGTTACAGAGCTTAATTGTTAGAGATCTAGAATTAGCTTTCAACAAACAAGATAGTTTAAAAATAGTAGGCCAAGAACAATAATAGTGTGGCAAAAACAATATTCTAATTGCCATATATGCTGGACATACCAATACAAAATGGAATACATTCTCAACACATTGCATATTATAACATACACAAAGACGCATTTCTCTTGGTATATCAGAGAAGCGACCAACTTCATCAGTAAGTTTCAATGTACCACTTCGTAGTTTTGTAAATAGATAAAGGCAGATGTGGTGTGAGTGCCAATGAGACAACTCTCCATCCAAATAACAATTTAAAAAAGTAAACCATTATAGGTTAAAGTACGGCCTTCAACACGGAGCCTTGGCTCACACCGAACAACAAGCTATAAAGGGCCCCAAAATTACTAGTATAAAACCATTCAAACGGGAAAACCAACGGTTTAATCTATATAAACAAAACGAGAAACGAGAAACACGTATATATTACATAAACAAACGACAACTACTGTACATCAGATTCCTGACTTAGGACAGGTGCAAACATTTGCAGAATGTTAATATTATTAATGTAGCTAAAATAATTCTCAAGACAAAAATCAAACTTCATACTTCTATACACACTCAATTTCTCACAGTCACATATATCTGCTGACCATTTTTGTGGATATTGGTCTTTAATGCGTGTCTTCATAACACCAAACGATATCAATATTATTCTGATAAATCAAAATATGATTCATTCCAAGACTAAATAAAAAATCACGCTCACTAGATGCCCAATAAATTTTACCATGATTTGCATCGTCATATAAAATTTTATATACATCATATACAAAAGCTGGTTTATATATAACAATACGTAACCAATATTTTAAGATTAATTATTTTCTCAAAACATACATAGGTAGATGACCAAGCTCGCCACAAAGAAAACTAATAGGAGCACGTTTACCTAATTTAAAAACAAATTTACAAAAACGCTTATGAATAATCTTTCATGATGTCGTTGGCACGGTGAAACCCCTCATATTTCGGAAGAATAGTTCAGTACCGATCCAACCATACTGTCATAAAGAAGACATTGTTGCTTTGTAGAAATGTAAATATTATCTAAACAAGAGTGATGAGAGAGCTCTTGGTCCTTGTTTGGATAGTCGCTTTTGCGTGTGTAAGAACTTCCCGTTAAAGTACAGCAACATTCCAAGGTAAAC
Source organism: Mytilus edulis (assembly GCF_963676685.1). Classification (NCBI taxonomy): domain Eukaryota; kingdom Metazoa; phylum Mollusca; class Bivalvia; order Mytilida; family Mytilidae; genus Mytilus; species Mytilus edulis. The sequence continues at coordinate 15,418 of NW_027267775.1, forward strand.
TTATGAATTTACGATTTGAAGTTCTTGATTATTATACATGAAATGATTGTTTACAGGTTGCCATCCATTCCTAAACACAACTATGTTAGTTTTATTAGTGTAAACTTCTATGTTTTCTATTTTCTACAGTATTTGGATAGTTTGTCAAGTAGCTGTTGAAGAAGTTTGGTAGATTTGGCAAATGAGACAGAGTCGTATGCAAAAAGTATCAAATAAATTAAAAGGACCGGTCAGGTCCACTGCATCTTTATTATCTGTAACAGTTATATCTTCAATAATATCGTTGGTAAAATAGAGGAATAATAAAGGAGATAAAGGTTCGCCTTGTTTCACTTCTTACAAATTGTCAAAGGCATCAGAAGAAAGAAGTCCACCAGATCTCACTCGGAGACGCACAGACGCATAAATTGATTAACTATGGATACAAATTAACTGCTGACTCCATTGCGAAGTAATTTATAAATCAAACTTCTGCTGCTTAATTTATCGAATACTTTTCGAAATTCAACGAAAGTGCAGTATAGTTTAGTAAAATAACGTCACAACTAAAATCCCTAACAACAGAACCAAAATCGGAAACGCTACGGTATTTCCGTTTCTTCTATTAACATGTTTGAATTAAACAAAATAATGCATACAGACTTCGTCCACATTAACAGGTAATGCCTGGCTCATATTATTTTCCTCTTTAATTAGGACTGATCGGCCAAATAAAATGACAAACATAGATATGTACCCGTCTTCAGACAATAATTTATGGTCAGTAAATAAAGAAATGTTATTATCATTTGATTTTAACTCTACTTCATCGTTATCCTATCTACTGGAAATATTTTATTTGAATTAAAACAAAAGGTGGTGACAAAATAGTATCGATATATAGAATTGAATTTAACAAAATCAAAATTCTTCAGATATGACACAGATTCACGTGCATATAAGACATACATCCACGTGCATATTAGACATACATTAACGTGCAAATAAGACATACATTCACGTGCAGATAAGAAATACAATCACGTACAGATAAGACATACATTCACGTGCAGATAAGACATACAATCACGTGCATATAAGACATACAATCACGTACAGATAAGACATACATTCACGTGCGGATAAGTCATACAATCACGTGCAGATAAGACATGCCATCACGTGCAGATAAGACATACAATCACGTGCAAATAAGACATACAATCACGAATCACCAAGGCCAGCTAGGCCAGACAAATAAGTTTAGAATAAACTATGCCTGAGTGATTTCAACATTAATTTAGATCAATTACATAACTTACATTTGAATATTTACATTATAATATACAGTGTAATATTTAAATCATGTATGTCACGAAACAATGGATGCTAGACACATAAGCTTTATAAATTTATGCTAGACAAAAGATGTCCTTGCTTAATGACATTTATACATCACGGAAATTAAATTTTAACCTTACTTTAAAATTCTATCCGCATTTCCTGAAACGTTCATCTAATGTACACATAGACATTCTCAAAAGGTAAAACAAATACTTTCCTTTCATTCTTAAACCTGTAGATTCTTTTACTAATTAGTTCCAAGTGTTAACATCAAGTATATCACGTATCACGATAAAAAGTCAATGAACTCTATTGACAAAAAATGTCTGTTAGATTTATGTCTCTTTAACAGATTTCCATTATCGTTGAACTGGAAAATAGGATAATTCCCCCCCCCCCCCCCCCCCCCCGACTAACATGTACAAACTAAGATGATATACCACTGCGTGTTCTCATAAAATGGATTTCACCTATAAATGTATACATGCTCATCACTAGTTATAACACATTTAGAAGAAAAAACGACTGAATAATATTTCACGATGCCTATGTCCGCCATCATGAATTCATTGACTGCATGTGTAAGTGAATATTCTTTCTCCTTGACTAAAATTTGATTTGGAGTGACTTGCAAAATTTGAAAGTAAAATAGTTATGGAAGATAACATTAAGGACGCATAAATCGAAGAGAAACTAACATATCCATGGTAAAAAAAAAACCAATTAATAAAAAAATATGCAGTCCACAAAACTCAGCAATATGAACACTATTAAAAAGTGGAGGTGATCTGAGGTGCTGACGATTATCAGATTCTGCCCTTCATATGACATACGTCGTGTCACTCATATCTGAAATTT